>NC_089143.1:18261834-18359082 GCF_009819655.1 Sylvia atricapilla | reverse complement strand
GTGTTCATGCTTTCTTTATATCTACAAGGCTGATTAAGCAATTAAGTTTGAGGATAAAGAAAAGTCTATTAAGGCCCAAATTAAGGAGAGAGCACTCCAAAACTTAGTTGAGACCATGAGCAAGTAAGTTTGAAGGCAGCTAGTGCACAGCTAAGTGCTATGAATCCCTAGCAAAAATCCCTAACAAACTTTATCCCCAGCTTTATCCCCAAATGTTGTGTCTTCATATAATCTGTGGAGTAAATTACAAATAAAAATTTATTTGACTCTTCATTTCTCTACTTCTTTATGTCTATTTCTTTCCTTAAGCTCTCTAAAGAATAAGATGGCTTGTGCAAAAGGAGCAACAGCAATGGCAATTTCTCACTTCCTCTGATTCCAGGAGTGAAGACAAAAAAACAACCTCTGATGCTTCGCCTCCTGCCTGTCCATTCAAACTAGCTGCTACAAGTCCAGCCATTGTAATACTTCTCTGCATTTAATACCTCTTTGCTAATTTAAGCTCTCAAGCAGCGATTAAGGTTTATAATGAAATGGACAACCCAATATCAGACTAATTTTCCTTTTAAACACAGAAAGTATCCAGTGTGGTGAATATAAACTGAAAGCATTGTCAGTTGCAGTAACTGGAGAGGCCCTGGTCAGAGGCCCTGGTCACTGTGGCTGTGGTGCAGTTGTTCAGTTCACACTCCTTCTCAGCTTCGGCCAAGGACATCACACAAGTTTTTGTGCTGGGGGCTTTGTGGAGCACAGAAGGAGCTGGGAGCCACGTACCAAGACCAAACATCTACTGCTGAGCTGTAGCTTTGCTTCTGACACCTTGGGATGCATCCAGGGCTGGTTTCAACTTGCTCCAGTCAGAAGCAAGTGGTGAAGAACCTCCCAGGGAAGTGCAGGTCATGCTGAGAGGGGAGCTCGATGCTGTCCTCGCCTTCTCTGAATTAGTCACCTCCTTGCTGGCAGCATGGTTATAAAAGCTCAGCCTTACCCACAGAGGGGGGCTGTGGGCTCTGCACTCTCCTGGGTGTTCATCACCATCCTGAATTGGATTTACTAGCTGCAGAGAGAAGCAGGGCTTTAGATGCACCTGTCTGCATTGTGCCTCCTATCACCAGGTCCTGCACCTCTCTTGTTCACAATATACACCTGCTTATACTTGTGCTCTAGCATTTTTTGGCCCATAGTTATGCCAGTTTTGAGTAATGTGATTGCAGTGAGTTTGTTTAGCACTTTGAAAAGAAAGTAAAATGAATATTGGTACATTTAAATGGTGCATTGGAGAGTTTGGATTGGGACAGCAAATGGTTGTCCAACTTTAAGCAGATTTCTTGCTATAATTATTTCATAAAGATGTTTAATTTGTTGTGTGAAATGGCTAAAGATTTTAGGTACCATTTAATAATTATGTACAGTCCAAGCAGATAAGTAGAATAGAAATAGAGTTTTTCAAAACTTCAAGAATCATAGCATGCAGCAATGGTAATATAGCACAGAGCTTAAACAGTAGGTTTCATTTTTTCTTAACAGAACAATAATTGAAAACTAATTTAGCCCCTTAAATAAACCAGCAACAGCTAGGAAAATCAGCAGATTGGCCCTTTGTGCCTGTTTATAATAGATTTTGGCATCACGATAGTTGATGTAGTCTCTATAGAACACATCTATTATAACTTCCAGATGTTCTTGACCTTTATCTTGGATAAAAAAGCATCTTGCCATAGAAACTAACAATTTATATATTCTTAGTCCAGGTCATCAACTCCTTAAGATGCTGAAAACCCCCTCTTGTGATGGTAATGCTTCCACTGCAATTCAGTAAAGACATGTAATTGTGAGTGCCTAGATTTTTCAAATGTGAGCACATAATTTAGATAAATGTGCTTGTAGAACTTCTAATATGAGGAAGATCTGTAACAGGATAAGGGGTGCTCAGTGCTTGCAAAGGGACATTTGGGAGGTCCTTCCTTTGCTAGCTGCCCACAGCGGGTGGAAGTGGAAAGAGAAACGGCAATGGCTTCTTCACAGGCTGCATTATTATTTATTTATGTGTACAGGGTGATTCTACCATTGTCTTTGGTGACTTGGGGAAACCATTTCAAACACGGTGCCCAGGGAGGAGCTGAGCTGCAGAAAGGTGAATGCTCACCTGCCAGGCAGGGGAGAAGAGCACAGGCCACCTCATACCCTCTGACTCAAGGGGACAATGCCACACCTGTGGCAGTGTTAATTGTCCCACTGGCAAAACCCCGGAGCCAGGAAAGGGAAAAGGAGCCTCTGGCTGTAAATGCACTTGAGTCAAAGGAGGATTTTCAGTATGTTATATGATTCAAATTTGTGTCAAAACCTACAGTGGCACTAAGAGTGGCACAATAACAGAGTGAATGTCAGACATCAGTGTTTTTGGGGAGGACAACAGGGGACATAGTGGAGCAGAGGAAAATTGGGGAAACAGGTAGAATGTTGTGGGACAAGAAGGAAACTGTGGGAACCGTGGGCTTGGCTTGGAGGCACAGAGGAGAGGTTGAGAGCATCACATCATCTTGAAAAGAGGACCTGTTTTCATGGAAAATAAACCAAGACAATGCCAAGTGTGTTGTACTTGCTGTCACATACTCAAGCCTCTGGGCTAGTAGCTGAAGGGTGTCATTACCTGCCTCCCTAACATCTGCTAACCCTATGGTGACTGAATTTCTTGCTTTTCTATTTCATATAGGTCAGGCATGAGAACTCCTGAAACAGAATACAGATTCAGCACAGGAATCCAGACTGACACACTCACTCAGAGTGTCCTGGTCGGTGCATCTCAGAAAACCTCAGTGCAGCACTGCAAACCTTCTGTGACGTCCTTTCATCATCACATGGTGTGATTTCTTGGTCCCCTGTGACCAGGCAGGCTCATAGGTGTACTTGTCACCTGCTCTGTGGCATAGTGCTCCCACAGAGCCACCTCATTAATTGACTTTGAATACAAATGCCCCGTGTTGGGAATTTAAAGGTTTGAAGTGGGGTTTGACAGGGTGAATTAAGGTTCCAGCAGAAGAAATCTTGCTGCAAGAAAGACTAGAGCCAAGCTGCATGAGCCTGTGGCTCACCAGTATGGACCACTGACAATGATGGATGCAGCCTTGCCCTCTACATTGCTGTGGGACAGGAATATGAGCTTACAGACAGATGGGAGTATACAAGTGATGGAGAGAAGAGGGAAGAAAAGGGCTGAACAACCTTCTCTCATGTTCACATTTCACCTGGATGTAAAACCCTCGAGATCCTGTGACACAGCAGTAAGGAAGTTTCAAGGGAGTGGGAGGATTCTGGAACATAGTTTCTGGAATAGCACTTCTTCTGCAGCTGATTTTCTGAGGAATTTTTGTGAGAAATTAAAAAAGAAAACCCCCCACAGTATCTGCTCAAATTGTACCTAAATTGAGCACAGATCAAAAATCTTGATTTTCAGCCTTTGTGTCTGTCTTCTGGCTCTTCTATTGGGTCAAAAAATGCCAGCTGGCAACAGATGGATGGTGATTTCTAAGATGTTGTTTCCTGGAGATAAGACTATTTTTAAGAGAGGTGATAGGCAAGGCAGGACTTTGCTTCATCATACAGACCCTCTGGTGTAATGTTCTTGGAGGACATTGCTTCGTTTCGCAAAGTGGCAGCTTTAAACAGAGCTTTCTTCCTGTGTTTTGCAGAGCTTCCTGGAAAGGACATATTCCATCTACAGATCCCTGTTGAGGAAGATGTCATGGTACACATGCCACATCATCCACATTAAGACCTTTCACAGCATCTTTAAATCTTGAGGCAAAACAAGGGAGACAGTAAAGCAATATGGTAAAAATGTATTTCATCAAAATAACCAAAATGTTGAAATAGCAACAAGGAAAAAAGGGAATTTGACTGGTGGGAGGAGGAAACAGCTGTGTCAGTTGTTACTTTGCCTTGTAAACAATTAAAGCAATTATAAACATGCTTCTGGTCACACTATGTTGTAAATAAAAAAGTTTTTCACCTACATTTCCTCTGCTTTTGGCATGTCCTGCTCTTGAATCACAGGCCGTCTTGGCAATTCGGTAGCCCATGGTGACCTGTGTTTGTGGAGTGACACGCAGATGTTTCGGCCAGAAACCTGAAATATTTCATGTTGTGCAGATGCTCTGCTTGTCTGCACTGCTGGGGAAGGGCAGGTGCTGTCCAGCCACAGGGCTGGGCAGCTGGGTTCAGGCTGTGCCTTAAGCTCAGGCTTGGTGCCAGGCTAGACCACAGCCCATCCTCCCAGTGCTCCTCTCGTGACTCTTACAAAACGCTGCTCAGGTGTGACCCATACCTGTGATGTTTGACAGAATTAATCAGTGTTACTCAGATAGCTCATGACGTTTGAAGAAAAAGCAACTTTTTTTTTTTAGTTAGTTAGAGGTGGGAAGGAGATCAGGTGTTGTGTAACTGAGAGGGTAAAAGTGGGTAAGAAAGACTTTCCATAATCTTCTCTGGGCCGAATCCTTTCCCATCCATGGTGTGCTTACAGCCATGCCCTGACTGCATTCTAGTCCAGGGCCTACAGGGAGCCAACTGGATCTTCCCCACGATCAAGCTCCAAGGCCAGCTGACTAGGAAGGCAGGCTGGTTTATGTTTCCCTCTTGTCTGCTACATTCTAGTTGCAATATTAGTACCACAGGTGCAGAGAGATTAAGGCTCAAAGCAGTCATTAGCCAGCCAGCCTGGATTTGTGTGTCTTAGATGTTTTAAATTTCACATAATATTTTTAGAGCCAAGAATTCATTTGTACTTGACTAAAATGATATTTCAGAAGAAGAGCCAAGCTGAAGAGATAGAGAAACCAAATTTCTTGAACTTTATTCTAATAGAAATATTACTACTTTTCCTTAAAATAAATCCCTGAATTTTTCTAGATTTCAGTGAGTTTTTCATGTTGTTCCTTAGAGAACAGAAGCCAGAGAGTACTTAATTTAGGCTTTTCATTCTTCTTTTGAAGTGATACACTGAAAGTAGGTCCCTTTCAGTCCTCTCTTCATTACTTAAACACATACCTCTCCTTAAGTATTTATGTCATGGACCCCATTTGAGAGACTACTTTGTCTGTACTTTATAACTTCTAAACTCTGTATCTCACTGCCTACTAAAACCCTTTCCTTACTCTTTCTAAATTCTGATATGTATAAATGATAGATACATCTCTCTACTGTAGGTCTAGAGGCCATTTATTCAATATGAACTTTGGTTTGGGTAGGTAAAACCATACTTTAAATATTGATAACTTTCTATTCTGTCTAGTCCTTTCACTGGAGTGATTGCAGATAGAAAGGTAAAAATAAAAAGCAGAATCCTCACCTTGCAAATAAAGGAAACAGTCAATGCACAATTAAATCAAAGAAGAATGTAAATAAATGTAACATTAAACAAAGGAAAAAGAGCAGCATATTAAAGCACATCTATTCACTATGAACTGCAAATTTTCTCCCAGCAGGTTTGCATAGATTCCTTGTCTTCCACAGAAAAGTTAATCATGTTGTGAGATTTAAGCCAGGTTAAAATATGGGAAAAAATGAAATATTGATAACAAAAACTGATTACAAAATGGTTATGATCAAAGAAAAATAATTCTGATGGGGGAAAAAAGTAAAAGTTGATGTATTAAGTTTCATGCTACTCCAAGAAGTGATGATATTTTAACTTAATTTTCAAGTCATTTATAGAAGCCTCAGTCCCAGAGCACCCCACAATCTTTTCCTGCTGCTCTCTGAATTACCATCTAACAGTTCTCCCAGATGTGGCAAACGATGTTTTGCCATCAGAGCAGAAGTGGTAGCTGTGGTGGAATCTCCATCAGAGGCAGGTGTGAGAAGGAGGCCCCAGAGGTGCCAACAGCTGTCAGGGCTCAAAGGCAGGAGAGGACTGTGAGCACAGGTCCAGCAGAAAATGGAAGATTTCCCTAAACAGAAACATTTAGGCTCAAAAATTTTCAAGAGACAGAAATCATGAAGAAAGGGATGACCATATCCTGACGTCATCAAAGAGGGAGCTATACTCTTTCCAGCTGAAAAACTGGGAAGAATAAGACACTAAATAAAAAGAAGACAGCTTAGACAGAGCACAGCTACAAGACACAGACTTTGAAAGAAATTACATGTCTTTAGAAACATGTTAGGTTTTGTTCTTTTAAAGAATTGAAAACAGAGCTGAAGAAAGGAAATTTCTAATATCTCTGTGTTCTGAGAGTGTTTGAAATACATCAGCATCAAAGATAAATCCACAGGGTCAGCAGTAAGGTGCAATCCCAGGGATTTCAACCAAAGACAAATGGCACTGTGATTTTGAGATGGAGAGGGAGGACAGCCAGACTGAAACAAGCCTCCTTACATTGGCCAGTTTATTCCCTGAAGTAGAGACATAAAGTAAGGTAAAGACAACTGCATGTTGCTGTAAAGCATGCATAAAAGCTTGAAATAAGATGGAAAACTAAGTAGAAAATAAAATATGATAGTAAAATATCTGACTGAAGAGCTGAAATTTACTTCCTGATTTCTTATAAGCATAAAAGGGAAGGACGTCATTTTTGTACTAGTTCAATTTTTATTCATTTTTATCTATTTACAATTAGCTACTGCTGATGACATGATTCTGAGCTACATGTAGAAATGGCTGTACCTCTTTTTATGTGTTTTTCTGCCATTACTTGTTTTGTTCACTTTATCAGGTCTCTTAACCTCCCTGTGCCTGCCCTGCTAAATTGTACAGCGTGTATAAATGAGTTACTCATTGTTTCTATTGATCTAAAAGAATAGAAAGTATCTAAGTGAGGTGAACATACACTACCTGGGCCATATTAAGATTCGCTCACACACTATCTCAACTTATATTCACAAATCTGAAAATGGGTGCCTGAAGATTACACTTGAGAAGCCTTTTTTCTCTTTCAGAAATCAAAATAATTTCTCGGTGAAACTGGAGATGTTGCAGGGGGGCTTAAATATGTTGGACCATTCGGAAGGAAATTCTTTTGAGAAGTTTTGCAATTATGTGATTTTCAAGGTAGAGGCAAACTTCTAAATTATCTTTGTGACTTGTAGATGAGAGGTTCAGCAAAGGTGAGGTTTGCCCTTCAGTCAGTCATTCATATTCATTCAATGTGGATAATACTGAATGAACTTCTGAAGACTGAGAATAAGAAATCTCGGTTTCACATGCTAATTGAGAATAATTTTTTGGTTTAGTACGTGTAAATGAAATCACACGGGGTTTTTTCGTAGGTAGATAGTTCTATATGCATTAATGAAGGAGTTTTTCCTGTTCACCATAGCTCTTTACATGCTTTGTAGGAGGATATCAAAGTTCAGCTATTAACTCTCAACATTGCTTCCTTTATCTTTGACCCTGACTCTCTCTTTCTCGTGTTCACTACAAGTTTACTGTCTCACATGGGCAAAAGTTCCCAACAGTTTTTCTCCATTTTTTTTTTGCTTGCTTTTCCCTCTCACATTTTTTGCAGGATTCACATTTCCAAAGTTCCTTTGTTCAGTCCAGTCTCTCAAAATTTGCTACAGTGCTCTCTCCTATTATAAATGTGAACTTAATCTTTTCCATTAACACAGCCAGGTGATTCATTAAGCTCATCATGATGGAACACACAAGTGTCTCTTCTTTCAAATGGCGTTTATCACTTTGTTTCTCTTAAATTATATCTTTTGCAATGCCTTAATATTTTTGTGTGTTATGGTTTAACCCCAGGCAGCCCCTTACTCAGTCCCTTGGCAGCAGAATTGGAAGGGTAAAAGCCAGAAAACTCATGGGTTGAGACAAAGACAAGCTAAAGTAAGGGAAAGCAAAAGTCAAGCACAAAGCAAAACCGGAAATTCACTGCTTCCCATGGGCAGGCAGGTGTTCAGCCGTGTCCATCAGAGCACGGCCTCATCAAACATAACCATGACTTGGGAACACAGACTCCATTGTTCCAAACATTCACCCCTTTCCTCCTTCTTTGCCCCACTTTAGAAACTGAGCTTGATGCCATATGGCCTGGAATATCCCTTTCAGTTGGGGTCAGCTGTCCTGGCTGTCCCACGCTTCTCCAGCCTCCTTGGCAGTGTGGTAGTGTAAGCCCTGCTCTGCAATAACAAAAATATCTCTATGTTACTATCACTGTGTTCAGCCCAAATCCAAAACACAGCCTCCTACTAGCCATCGTGAAGAAAATTAACTCTACCTCACCAAAACAAAGCATAAAATGTTTTAACATTTGCTTTCCCTTATGCTTTTTCCATTCTGAAGACTTTGGTTTAACCTCCTTTTCATTGTCCAGTAAATTTTTATCTCTGTTTTTGTTTTCTTTATTTTAAACCTGCAAATGTTCAAAATCAAAGGATTTGTGTTTCAGTAACTGAGCTTGGAAACCTCAGGACAAAGTCCAAGCTGCAGCATTTGGAAAAGCAGAATTGTGAGATGCTATCACTGTATTGTTTCTTTCAATTAGTTAGGGCAGTATTTGTTCATTATAAACATCATTCTGATGCCCTGAACCTCCTTAGATATTGCAGAACAGATCTATGATATTTAATCCTAGACTACAGTGACTGTTATGGCAAAAGAAAATCTTTTGTTTCATACTGCTGCACTGGAGCTTTTTCTCGAGGTGCTTTTTCAGAAAGTTGCAAAGTCATTGATGATGTCACACAACTAATATTTGTTAGAGAGGCAGCCACCAAGGAGAGCATATGAAAAATGCGAAGAATCGGGGCAAATCCCACACCAGACATCTCTTGGTTGTCAACAGCAACTGTAGGAATAGAAGGAAGGGAAGTATAAATTGTCCATGATTTCACAAACGAGTAATTGTGGACTACCTCACAATGCATTGCATGTCAAAGTCATGCACCACTCTGACAAAGTGGTGGGCATTATTACAACCACACAGCTGTAAACTGGCTGATAAAGGTCACTCAGAAAGGTAAGTAATTCCCCTGCTCCAGTGTAGAATTAAATCACAGCAGTATCAGGTTGTTTCATGATAGAAAAACATGGGTTTTATTAGGTATAGAACCATGAGAGCACTTCAAAAATCCTTACTGGAAGTCACAAGTAAAACATACGTATGTGCCTTATGGACTAAATTTGAAGACTAGAGCACTATTGCCCAAAATGTATTTTTATATATCTATTCTTTGTTGCTCTTTTCTGTGTTTTTTTTTTTCCTGCTCCTTCACATTTTTAATCTTCTTTGAACCGATAACAAAATAAGTAATTATTAGGTGCAAGGCATCGTCGGTTTTTCAAAGCAAGACGTTTCAAAACAGAGGTGTGGATAAAAAGAAAGAAGCAGGTTGGAGAATATTGAGAATGTTTACAAAATTAGAGAGTCTTAAGCTTAGAAGGCCTAATGGATTCATATGATATTACCAAGGACAGTAGTGGAAGTACATAAAATGGACTTTAAAGACCAAAATTCTTACTAGGAATTGGATTATGAGGTTGAGATGTCATGCATGAATTAATTTGTATGAATTACTGGGCTCAGTCCAAGTAGAGAAGAGAAGAAATGAAGGTACTATATATTAAAAATTAAATTCTGTTCTACATAGGAACGTTTTTCCACTTAAAAAAGAGTGAATTTGACAGCTCAATGAGATTTTTTCCATCTCTAATGCTTATGATTCAGCATATGAAATATGACCTAATTTGTATGATATACAAGGCATAGAGGAGGCATATGAGATTCCCTAAAATAAAAAAAAGAGTTGATTGGTGGGGATAGAATCCTTACTGGGCAGTGAGAATCATCAAGGTGCCATGGAGAGAAATGGGATTTCCTGAGCTGAATTTTGAAAGCCGCCTTTGCTATATTAGCACACATTGTCTTTCCCTGTTCATCAGTGCAATGATGAGTAAGTTCTCTGTGTGCATGACCAAACTGAAGTCTTCCACTTTCAGAAAGTCTGGCTAAATTATGTGCATGGCTGCAAAGGTGCACATGGGTCTGCAGAATGGATAACAGGTGCCCCAGCCCCTGCCTTTTTCATTTGATCCTCCAATCAGACAGCAACTGTGAACAGGTTTGCAAAATGTACTGGAGGTAGGAGCAGGCAGAGACCCTGAAGATACAGCTCATCCCAAAGTGGGCCATCACAGGAACCATAAAGAGAGCGAGCAGGGAAGCAAGAACAAAGTCAGACTCCCACTTGGGGAAGTGCATTTATTTTCCTTACCTGATGAACTGTAGGAGGGATGGGATGGCTGCTCTTGAGATGAAAACCAGCTGTAAAACCAGATGGGGTGTTTAGGAGAGGGGCAATTACAGGTGACCAATGCTGTGAGAGATTAAATTATCCAGTTGTGAGAGGCTCTACCCAGAAAGGTGGACCCAGACCATTTCCTTTTCCATAAAAAGGAGCTGCAGGAAGAGATCCAGTGCTCCCATGGGATTCATGTGGATAGACATCTTCATCATCTTAATCATCTTCATCACCTTCATCTTCATGCAGGTAGGAGGAGCCATCCAGGGCTCCTATGGGAGCCAAATGGTTTGGGGGTCACATGCATTAATGTGACCTTTTTGTCTCAACATCTTCATCCTCATCTTCATGCAGGTAGGAGAAGGCATCCAGTGTTCCCATGGGAGCCACATAGTTGAGGGGTCACATGCATTCAAGTGACCTTTTTCCATCTTCATCTTCACTATCACCTTCATCTTCATGCAGGTAGGAGGAGACATCCAGTGCTACTATGGGAATCGCATGGTTGAGGGGGGTCACATGCATTCAAGTGACCTTTTTCTCTCATCTTCATCCTCATCCTCATCTTCATGCAGGTAGGAGGAGACAGCCAGGGCTCCTATGGGGGCCACACGGTGGGGGGGTAACACGCATTAAGGTGACCTTTTTCTCCCATCATTCCTCTTTCCTCTTTACCCTTCCTGCAGGTAGGACGAGACAGCCAGTGCTCCTATAGGGGACACACGGTTGGGGGCTCACAGGCATTAAGGTGACCTTTTTCTCCCATCTTCCTCAACTTCATCCTCATCCTAACTTCATCTTCATCTTCATCTTCATCCAGGTGGGAGGAGACATCCAGTGCTCCCATGGGAGCCACACAGTGGGGGGGTCAAACGCCTTAAGGTGACCCTTTTGTTCTCCCATCTTCATCTTCATGCAGGTCGGAGGAGAAAGCCAGTGCTCCCATGGGAGCCGCACGGGGCGGGGGGTGTGTGTCACACGCCTTAAGGTGACCTTTTTGTTCTCCCGTTCTCATCCTGATCCTCATCTTCACGGAGGTTGGAGGAGACATCCAGTGCTCCTATGGGAGCCGCACAGTGGGGGGGGGGGTCAAACGCATTAAGGTGACCTTTTTTTCCCTCCCCCTCCCCTTCCTGCAGATAAAGAGGAGACAGGCAGTGCTCCTGTGGGACCAACACGGTGGGGGGGGGGGGGTGTCACACGCACTAAGGTGACCTTTTTCATTCATCTCCGTCATCTCCCTCATCTCCCTCATCTTCATGCAGGTGCCAGGAGATGGCCAGTGCCCCCGTGGGAGCAACAAGGTGGGGGGCGGGGGGGGGCGGGAGTTGCACACGAATTAAGGTAACCTTTTTCTCTCATCTTCACCTTTTCACCCTCATCATCTTTTCACCCTCATCATCTTTACACCTCTTCATGTTCGTCCTCGTCCTCACCTTCGCATCTTCACCTTCGCTTCTTCACCTTCGCATCTTCATCACCTTCATCTCCTCATCTTTTCATCTTCATATTCTCATCTTCATCTCCTCATCTTTTCATCTCCTCATCCTTTCATCTTCATCTTCATCTTCGCATCTTCATCTTCGCATTTTCATCATCTTCATCATCTTCATCTTCTCATCTTCATCTCCCCATCTTCATCTTCATCTTCCCATGTTTATCTTTTCATCTTCTCATCTTCATCGTCATCTTCTAATCTTCATCCTCGTCCTCATCATCGTCCTCGTCCTCGTCCTCATCCTCATCTTCATATTCTCATCGTCTGATCTTCATCCTCAGCCTCATCTTCATCTTCTCATCCTCGTCCTCATCTTCATCTCCTCATCTTCATCTCCTCATCCTCATCTTCATCTCCTCATCCTCATCTTCATCTCCTCATCTTCATCTCCTCATCCTCATCTTCATCTTTTCATCTTCATCTCCTCATCTTCATCTCCTCATCTTCATCTCCTCATCCTCATCTTCATCTTTTCATCTTCATCTTTTCATCTTCATCTTTTCATCTTCATCTTCTCATCTTCATCTTCTCATCTTCATCTTCTCATCTTCTCATCTTCATCTTCTCATCTTCTCGTCATCATCTTCATCTTCTCGTCTTGATCTCCATCTCTTCATCTCCATCTCTTCATCTCCATCTCTTCATCTCCATCTCTTCATCTTCATCTCTTCATCTTCATCTCTTCATCTTCATCTCTTCATCTTCATCTCTTCATCTTCACCTTCTCATCTTCACCTTCTCATCTTCACCTTCATCCTCATTCTCATCCTCATCTTCATCCTCATCTTCCAATCTTCATCTTCATATTTTCATCTTCCCATCTTCATCTTCATCTTCATCTCCTTATCTTCATCGTCATCTTCTCATCTTCGAATCCTCATCTTCTCATCTTCATCTTTTCATCTTCATCTTCATTTTCATTTTCATCTTCTCAACTTCATCTTCATCTCTTCATCCTCACCTTTTCATCTTCACTTTTTCATCTTCATCTTTTCATCTTCATCCTCATTCTCATCCTCATCTTCATCCTCATCTTCATCTTCATCTTCCAATCTTCATCTTCATATTCTCATCTTCCCATTTTCATCTTCATCTTCATCTTTATCTTCATCTCCTCATCTTCATCGTCATCTTCTCATCTTCGAATCCTCATCTTCTCACCTTCATCTTTTCATCTTCATCTTCATTTTCATTTTCATCTTCTCAACTTCATCTTCATCTCTTCATCCTCACCTTTTCATCTTCACTTTTTCATCTTCACCTTTTCATCATCATCTTCATTTTCTCATCTTCATCTTCTCATCTTCATCTTCTCATCTTCATTTTAATCCTCATCTCTTCATCTTCATCTTCATCTTCAAATTTTCATTTTCATTTTTTCATCTTCATCCTCATCCACATCTTCATCTTTTCATCTTCATACTCATCCTCATCTTCATCCTCATCCTCATCTTCATCTTCGCATCTTTATCTTTTCATCTTCTCATCTTCACATTTTCTCATCTTCATCTTCACCTTCTCATCTTCATCTTCCCCTTCTCATCTTCATCTTCATCATCTCATATTCACCTTCATCTATTCATCTTCTCATCTTCATCTTCATCTTCATCTTCTCATCTTCATCTTCCCATTTTCATATTTCCATCTTCATCTTCCCATATTTATCTTTTCATCTTCTAATCTTCTCATCTTCTCATCTTCATCGTCTTCTTCTCATCTTCATTCTCATCTTCTCATCTTCATCCTCATCATCCCATATTCACCTTCATCTTTTCATCTTCTCATCTTCATCTTCATCTTCATCTTCATCTTCATCTTCATCTTCATCTTCATCTTCATCTTCATCTTCATCTTCATCTTCATCTTCATCTTCTCATCTTCATCTTCCCATTTTCATATTTCCATCTTCATCTTCCCATATTTATCTTTTCATCTTCTAATCTACTCATCTTCTCATCTTCATCGTCTTCTTCTCATCTTCATCCTCATCTTCTCATCTTCATCCTCATCTTCTCATCTTCTCATCTTCATCCTCATCTTCATAGTCATCTTCATCTTCTCATCTTCATCCTCATCCTCGTCCTCATCTTCAACTCCTCATCTTCAACTCCTCATCTTCATCTCCTCATCTTCATCTCCTCATCTTCATCTCCTCATCTTCATCTCCTCATCTTCATCTTTTTGTCTTCGTCCTCTCGTCTTCATCTTCGCATCTTCTCATCTTCATCTTCATGTCTTCATCTTCATGTTCTCATCTTCATGTTCTCATCTTCATCCTCATTTTCATCTCTTCACCTTTTCATCTTCATCTTCATCTCTTCACCTTTTCATCTTCATCTTCATCTTTTCATCTTCACCTTTTCATCTTCATCTTCTCATCTTCTCATATTCATCTTCATCTCTTCATCCTCATCTCTTCATCTCTTCATCTTCATCTTCATCTTTTCAGCTTAATTTTCATCCTTTCATCTACATCTTCATCTTTTCAACTTCATCCTCATCATTATCTTCATCTTCCCATCTTCATATTCCCATCTTCATCTTCATCTTCTCATCTTCATCTTCATCTTCCCATCTTCACCTTCATCTTTTCATCTTCTCATCTTCATCCTCATCCTCATCTTCATCTCCTCATCTTCATCTCGTCATCTTCATCTCCTCATCTTCATCCTCATCCTCATCCTCATCTTCATCTCCTCATCTTCATCTCCTCATCTTCATCTCCTCATCTTCATCTCCTCATCATCATCTCCTCATCTTCATCTCCTCATCCTCATCCTCATCTCCTCATCTTCGTCTCCTCGTCTTCGTCTTCTCGTCTTCACCTTTGCATTTTCATCTTCGCATCTTCTCATCTTCATCTTCATGTTCTCATCTTCATCTTCATATCTTCACCCTCATCTTCATCTCTTCACCTTTTCATCTTCACCTTTTCATCTTCATCTCTTCATCTTCATCTTCATCTGTTCATCCTCATCTCTTCATCTCTTCATCTTCATCTCTTCATCTTCATCTCTTCATCTTCATCTCTTCATCTTCATCTCTTCATCTTCATCTTTTCATCTTCATCTTTTCATCTTCATCTTTTCATCTTCATCCTCATCCTTTTCTTCATCTTTTCATCTTCATCCTCTTCCTCATGCTCATCTTCATCCTCATCCTCATCTTCATCTTCCCATCTTCATCTTCTCATCTTCATCTTCTCATCTTCATCTTCTCATCTTCATCCTCATCTTCATCTCCTCATCTTCATCTCCTCATTTTCATCCTCATCCTCATCTTCATCCTCATCCTCATCTTCATCTCCTTATCCTCATCTTCATCTCCTCATCTTCGTCTCCTCGTCTTCGTCTCCTCGTCTTCGTCTCCTCGTCTTCGTCTCCTCGTCTTCGTATCTTCATCTTCGCATCTTCTCATCTTCATCTTCATATCTTCATCCTCATCTTCATCTCTTCACCTTTTCATCTTCACCTTTTCATCTTCACCTTTTCAGCTTAATTTTCATCTTTTCATCTTCATCATCTTCCTCATCCTCATCTTCATCCTCATCCTCATTTTCATCTTTTCATATTCATATTCCCATCTTCATCTTCATCTTCTCATCCTCATTTTCCTCTTCCCATCTTCATCTACATCTTTTCATCTTCTCATCTTCTTCCTCATCCTCATCTTCATCTTCTCATTTTCGTTCTCATCCTCATCTTCATCTCCTCATATTAATCTCCTCATCTTCATCTTCTCATCTTCATCTTCTCGTCTTCATCTTCTCGTCTTCATCTCCTCATCTTGATCTCCTCATCTTGATCTCCTCATCTTGATCTCCTTATCTTCTCATCTTCATCCTCATCCACATCTTCATCTTTTCATCTTCATTCTCATCTTCTCATCTTCATCTTCATTCTTCATCTTCATATTCATTCTTCATCTTCATTCTTCATCTTCATCTTCATTTTCATTTTTTCATCTTTTCATCTTCATCTTTTCATCTTCATCTTTTCATCTTTTCATCTTCATCTTTTCATCTTTTCATCTTCATCTTTTCATCTTCATCTTTTCGTCTTTTCATCTCCATCTCTTCATCTTTCCACTTCATCTTCATCTCTTCATCTTCACCTTCATCTTCACCTTTTCATCTTCATCTTCTCATCTTTATCTTCTCATCTTCATCTTCTCATCTTCTCATCTTCTCATCTCGTCATCTTCTCATCTTCATCTTCATCTCCTCATCTTTATCTTCGCATCTTCTTATCTTCTCATCTTCACCTTCATCTTCATCTTCTCATCTTCTTGTCTTCATCCTCGCATCTTCATTTGCGCGTCTCCATTTGCGCGTCTTCATTTGCGTGTCTTCATCCTCGCGTCTTCTCATCTTCATCATCATCTTCACGTCTTCAGCTTCATGTCTTCAGCTCCATGTCTTCATCTTCATGTCTTCATCTTCATCTTCTCATCTTCATCTTCTCATCTTCGTCTTCGCATCTTCTCATCTTTATCTTCTCATCTTCATCTTCACCTTTTCATCTTCATCGTCATCTTCTCATCTTCGCATCTTCATCTTCTCATCTTCGCATCTTCATCTTCATTTTCATCTTCTCAACTTCATCTTCATCTCTTCATTTTCACCTTTTCAGCTTCTCATCTTCCTCTTCTCATCTTCCTCTTCTCATCTTCCTCTTCTCATCTTCCTCTTCTCATCTTCCTCTTCTCATCTTCATCTTCATCTTTTTCTTCATCTTATCATAATAATTTTCATCATTTCATCCTCATCTTCATCTTTTCATCTTCATCTTCATCCTCATACTCATCTTCATCTTTCCATCTTCATCTTCCCATCTTCTCATCTTTATCTTCTCATCTTCTCATCTTCTCATATTCTCATCTTCATCCTCATCTTCATTTTCATCTTCCTCTTCACCTTCATCTTCATCTTCCCATCTTCTCATCTTTATCTTCTCATCTTCTCATCTTCTCATATTCTCATCTTCATCCTCATCTTCATTTTCATCTTCCTCTTCACCTTCATCTTCATTTTCTCATCCTCGCGTCTTCATCCTTGCGTCTTCTCCATCTTCATCTTCATCTTCATCTTCATCTTCATCTTTTCATCTTCATCTTCATCTTCATCTTTTCATCTTTTTTTTCATCGTTTCATCTTAATCTTTTCATCTTCACCTTTTCATCTTCACCTTTTCATCTTCACCTTTTCATCTTCTCATCTTAACCTTTTTCTCGTCTCGTCTTCCTCTTCTCATCTTCATCTTCAGCTTAACCTTTCATCTTCATCTTTTAGTAATAATTTTCATCATTTCATCATCATCTTCATTGTTTCATCTTGACCCTCATCCTCATCTTCATCTTCCCATATTCATCTTCCCATCTTCTCATCTTTTTCTTTTCATCTTCTCATCTTCTCATCTTGTCATCTTAATCTTCATCTTCTCCTCTTCATCTTCCCATCTTCATCTTCATCTTCTCATCTTCTCATCTTCATCTTCTCAGCTTAATCTTCTCATCTTCTCATCTTCATCTTCTCTTTGCTATTTTCTCATCTTCTCATTTTCTCATCTTCTCATATTCTCATCTTCATCTTCACCTTCATCTTTATCTTCACCGTCATCTTCTTATCTTCTCGTCTTCATCCTCGCGTCTTCTCGTCTTCATCTTCATGTCTTCATCTTCACGTCTACATCGTCATCTTCTCATCTTCATCTTCATCTTCTCATCTTCGCATCTTCATCTTCTCATCTTCATCTTTTCATCTTCATTTTCATCTTCTCAACTTCATCTTCATCTCTTCATCTTCATCTCTTCATTTTCACCTTTTCAGCTTCACCTTTTCAGCTTCACCTTTTCAGCTTCACCTTCATCTTCTCATCTTTCTCTTCTCATCATCTTCATCTTCATCTTCATCTTCATCTTCATCTTCATCTTCATCTTCATCTTCATCTTCATCTTCATCTTCATCTTCATCTTCATCTTCATCTTCATCTTCATCTTCATCTTCATCTTCATCTTCATCTTCATCTTCATCTTCATCTTCATCTTCATCTTCATCTTCATCTTCATCTTCATCTTCATCTTCATCTTCATCTTCATCTTCATCTTCATCTTCATCTTCATCTTCATCTTCATCTTCATCTTCATCTTCATCTTCATCTTCATCTTCATCTTCATCTTCATCTTCATCTTCATCTTCATCTTCATCTTCATCTTCATCTTCATCTTCATCTTCATCTTCATCTTCATCTTCATCTTCATCTTCATCTTCATCTTCATCTTCATCTTCATCTTCATCTTCATCTTCATCTTCATCTTCATCTTCATCTTCATCTTCATCTTCATCTTCATCTTCATCTTCATCTTCATCTTCATCTTTTCATCTTCATCTTCTCATCTTCATCTTCTCATCTTCATCTTTTCATCCTCACCTTTTCATCTTCACCTTTACCTTCACCTTTTCATCTTCATAGTCTCATCTTCATCTTCATATTCTCATTTTCATCTTCATCTTTTCATAATAATTTTCATCATTTCATCATCATCATCATAATTTCATCTTGATCCTCATACTCATCTTAATCTTTTTATCTTCATCCTCATCCTCATGTTCATCCTCATTTTCATCTTTATCTTCCCAACTTCATCTTCCCATCTTCTCATCTTTATTTTTTCATCTTCCCATCTTCTCATTTGTCATCCTAATTTTCATCTTTATCTTCCCATCTTCATCTTCCCATCTTCATCTTCCTCTTTTCATCTTCTCATCTTCATCTTCCCATCTTCATCTTCCTCTTTTAATCTTCTCATCTTCATCTTCGTCTTCTATTCTTCTCATCTTCATCTTCTCATCTTCTCATCTTCTCATCTTCTCATCTTCTCATTTTATTCTTCATCTTCTCATCTTTATCTTCGCATCTTCTTATCTTCTCATCTTCATCTTCTTATTTTTATCTTCTCATCTTCTCATATTCTCATATTCTCATCTTCATCCTCATCTTCATTTTCATCTTCCTCTTCACCTTCATCTTCATTTTCTCATCTTCTCGTCTTCATCTTCTCGTCTTCATCCTCGCGTCTTCATCCTCGCGTCTTCATCCTCGCGTCTTCATCCTCGCGTCTTCATCCTCGCGTCTTCATCCTCGCGTCATCATCTTCGCGTCATCATCCTCGCGTCTTCTCATCTTCATCTTCATCTATCTTCATCTTCATCTTCATCTTTTCATCTTCATCTTCATCTTCATCTTCATTTTCATAGTTTCATCTTCATCTGTTCATCTTCATCTGTTCATCTTCATCTGTTCATCTTCATCTGTTCATCTTCACCTTTTCATCTTCACCTTTTCATCTTCACCTTTTCCTCTTCTCATCTTAACCTTTTTCCCTCGTCTCGTCTTCCTCTTCATCTTCATCTTCATCTTCATCTTCATCTTCATCTTCATCTTCATCTTCATCTTCATCTTCATCTTCATCTTCATCTTCATCTTCATCTTCATCTTCATCTTCATCTTCATCTTCATCTTCATCTTCATCTTCATCTGCATCTTCATCTTCATCTTCATCTTCATCTTCATCTTCATCTTCATCTTCATCTTCATCTTCATCTTCATCTTCATCTCTTCATCTTCATCTTCATCTTCATCTTCATCTTCATCTTCATCTTCATCTTCATCTTCATCTTCATCTTCATCTTCATCTTCATCTTCATCTTCATCTTCATCTTCATCTTCATCTTCATCTTCATCTTCATCTTCATCTTCATCTTCATCTTCATCTTCATCTTCATCGTCATCTTCATCTTCATCTTCATCTTCATCTTCATCTTCATCTTCATCTTCATCTTCATCTTCATCTTCATCTTCATCTTCATCTTCATCTTCATCTTCATCTTCATCTTCACAACTTCATCTTCGCATCTTTATCTTTGCATCTTCATCTTCACAACTTCATCTTCGCATCTTTATCTTTGCATCTTCATCTTCACAACTTCATCTTCGCATCTTCTTCTTCGCATTTTCATCATATTCATCTTTATCATCTTCATCTTTATCATCTTCATCTCCTCATCTTCATCTCCTCATCTTCATCTCCTCATCTTCATCTTCTCATCTTTACCTTTTCATCTTTTCATCTTATCTTCATCGTCATCTTCTCATTTTCATCTTCTCATCTTCATCTTCATCTTCTCATCATCACCTTTTCATCTTCTCGTATTCTCATCTTAATCTTCTCGTTATCATCTTCATCTTCTCGTCTTAATCTTCATCTTTTCATCTTCATCTTCATCTTCAACCTCTCATCTTCAACCTCTCATCATCATCCTCTCATCTTCATCCTCATCTTCTCATGTTTATATTTTCATCTTCATCTTTTCATCTTCTAATCTTCTTTTTATCATCATCTTTTCATCTTCTCATCTTTATCTTGTTATCTTCATCTTTTCATCTTCTCAGCTTCATATTTTCATCTTCATCTTCATCTCTTCATCTTTATCTTTTCATCTTCTTATCTTCTCATCTTCATCTTCATCATCATCTTCTCATCTTTGCATCTTAATCTCCATCTACGCATCTCCATCTTCGAATCTCCATCTTCGCATCTCCATCTTCATCTTCATCTTCTCATCTTCTCATCTTCATCCTCATCATATTCACCTTTTCATCTTCATCCTCATCTTCATCCTCATCTTCATCTTCTCATCTTCATCTTCTCATCTTCATCTTCTCATCTTCATACTCATCCTCATCTTCATCTTTTCATCTTCTTCCTCATCCTCATCCTCATCCTCATCTTCGCATCTTCATCTTCGCATCTTCATCTTCGCATCTTCATGTCTTCATCTTCATCTCTTCAACTTCATCTTCATCTCTTCATCTCTTCATCTTCATCTCTTCATCTTCATCTTCATCTTCATCTTCATCTTCATCTTCATCTTCATCTTCATCTTCATCTTCATCTTCATCTTCATCTTCATCTTCATCTTCATCTTCATCTTCATCTTCATCTTCATCTTCATCTTCATCTTCATCTTCATCTTCATCTTCATCTTCATCTTCATCTTCATCTTCATCTTCATCTTCATCTTCATCTTCATCTTCATCTTCATCTTCATCTTCATCTTCATCTTCATCTTCATCTTCATCTTCATCTTCATCTTCATCTTCATCTTCATCTTCATCTTCATCTTCATCTTCATCTTCATCTTCATCTTCATCTTCATCTTCATCTTCATCTTCATCTTCATCTTCATCTTCATCTTCATCTTCATCTTCATCTTCATCTTCATCTTCATCTTCATCTTCATCTTCATCTTCATCTTCATCTTCATCTTCATCTTCATCTTCATCTTCATCTTCATCTTCATCTTCATCTTCATCTTCATCTTCATCTTCATCTTCATCTTCATCTTCATCTTCGCATCTTCATCTTCGCATCTTCATCTTCGCATCTTCATCTTCGCATCTTCATCTTCGCATCTTCATCTTCGCATCTTCATCTTCGCATCTTCATCTTCGGATTTTCTCGTCTTCATCTTCATGTCTTCTTCTCTTCAACTTCATCTCTTCATCTCTTCATCTTCATCTTCATCTTTTCATTTTCATCCTCATCCTCTCATCTTCTCGTCTTCTCATCTTCGTCTTCTCATCTTCGTCTTCTCATCTTCGTCTTCTCATCTTCGTCTTCTCATCTTCGTCTTCTCATCTTCGTCTTCTCATCTTCGTCTTCATTTTTCATCATTTCATCTTCATATTTTCATCATCTCATCTTCATCTTTTCATCTTCCTCTTTATCTTCATCCTCAGTTTTTCATCCTCAACTTCCTCTTCATTTTTTATCTTCCTCTTCATCTTTATCATCTTCATCTTCATCATCTTCATCTCCTCATCTTCTTCTTATCTTCATCTTCTCTTCTTCATCTTTTCATCTTCATCTTCTCATCTTCATCTTCATTTTTCATTTTTTCATCTTCATCTTCATCGTCATCTTCATCTTCATCTTCATCTTCATCTTCATCTTCATCTTCATCTTCATCTTCATCTTCATCTTCATCTTCATCTTCATCTTCATCTTCATCTTCATCTTCATCTTCATCTTCATCTTCATCTTCATCTTCATCTTCATCTTCATCTTCATCTTCATCTTCATCTTCATCTTCATCTTCATCTTCATCTTCATCTTCATCTTCATCTTCATCTTCATCTTCATCTTCATCTTCATCTTCATCTTCATCTTCATCTTCATCTTCATCTTCATCTTCATCTTCATCTTCATCTTCATCTTCATCTTCATCTTCATCTTCATCTTCATCTTCATCTTCATCTTCATCTTCATCTTCATCTTCATCTTCATCTTCATCTTCATCTTCATCTTCATCTTCCATCTTCATCTTCATCTTCATCTTCATCTTCTCATCTTTGCATCTTCATCTCCATCTTCGCATCTCCATCTTCGCATCTCCATCTTCGCATCTCCATCTTCGCATCTCCATCTTCGCATCTCCATCTTCGCATCTTCTCATCTTCATCCTCATCATATTCACCTTTTCATCTTCATCCTCATCTTCATCCTCATCTTCATCCTCATCTTCACCCTCATCTTCATCTTCTCATCCTCATCTTCTCATCCTCATCTTCATCTTTTCATCTTCTTCCTCATCTTCATCCTCATCTTCATCCTCTCATCTTCATACTCATCCTCATCTTCATCTTTTCATCTTCCTCCTCATCCTCATCCTCATCCTCATCTTCGCATCTTCATCTTCAGATCTTCATCTTCGCATCTTCTCGTCTTCATCTTCATGTCTTCATCTTCATCTCTTCAACTTCATCTTCATCCCTTCATCTCTTCATCTCTTCATCTTCATCTTCATCATTTCATCTTCATAATTTCATCTTCATAATTTCATCTTCATCTTTTCATCTTCATCTTTTCATCTTCATCTTTTTCATCTTCATCTTTTCATCTTCACCTTTTCATCTTCACCTTTTCATCTTCACCTTTTCATCTTCACCTTTTCATCTTTTTCATCTTTGCATCTTTTCATCTTTTCATCTTTGCATCTTTTCATCTTTGCATCTTTTCATCTCTTCACCTTTTCACCTTTTCATCTTTTCATCTTTTCATCTTTTCATCTTTTCATCTTTTCATCTTTTCATCTTCATCTTCTCATCTTCTCATCTTCGTCCTCTCATCTTCGTCTTCTCATCCTCATCTTCTCATCCTCATCTTCTCATCTTCATCTTTTCATCTTCCTCTTCATCTTTTCATCTTCCTCTTTATCTTCATCCTCAGTTTTTCATCCTCAACTGCATCTTCATATTTTTATCTTCATCTTCATCTTCGCATCTTCATCATCTTCATCTTCTCATCTTCATCTTCATCATCTTCATCATCTTCATCATCTTCATCATCTTCTTCATCTTCATCTTCATCTTCATCTTCATCTTCATCTTCATCTTCATCTTCATCTTCATCTTCATCTTCATCTTCATCTTCATCTTCATCTTCATCTTCATCTTCATCTTCATCTTCATCTTCATCTTCATCTTCATCTTCATCTTCATCTTCATCTTCATCTTCATCTTCATCTTCATCTTCATCTTCATCTTCATCTTCATCTTCATCTTCATCTTCATCTTCATCTTCATCTTCATCTTCATCTTCATCTTCATCTTCATCTTCATCTTCATCTTCATCTTCATCTTCATCTTCATCTTCATCTTCATCTTCATCTTCATCTTCATCTTCATCTTCATCTTCATCTTCATCTTCATCTTCATCTTCATCTTCATCTTCATCTTCATCTTCATCTTCATCTTCATCTTCATCTTCATCTTCATCTTCATCTTCATCTTCATCTTCATCTTCATCTTCATCTTCATCTTCATCTTCATCTTCATCTTCATCTTCATCTTCGCATCTTCATCATCTTCATCTTCTCATCTTCATCTTCATCATCTTCATCATCTTCATCATCTTCATCATCTTCATCATCTTCATCATCTTCATCTTCCTCGTCTTCATTCTCATCTTCATCTTTTCATGTTCTTCCTCATCCTCATCCTCATCCTCATCTTCGCATCTTCATCTTCGCATCTTCATCTTCGCATCTTCTCGTCTTCATCTTCATGTCTTCTTCTATTCAACTTCATCTGTTCATCTCTTCATCTTCATTTTCACCTTTTCATCTTTTCATCTTTTCATCTTTTCATCTTTGTCTTCAACTTTTCATCTTCATCTTTTCATTTTCATCTTCATCTTATCTTCTCATCTTCTCATCTTCTCATCTTCTCATCTTCTCATCTTCTCATCTTCTCATCTTCTCATCTTCTCATCTTTGTCTTCTCATCTTCATTTTTCATCTTTTCATCTTCATATTTTCATCATCTCATCTTCATCTTTTCATCTTCCTCTTTATCTTCATCCTCAGTTTTTCATCCTCAACTTCATCTTCATATTTTTATCTTCCTCTTCATCTTCGCATCTTCATCATCTTCATCTTCATCATCTTCATCTTCATCATCTTGATCTCCTCATCTTCATCTCCTCATCTTCTTCTCATCCTCATCTTCTCCTTCTTATCTTCATCTTCATTTTTCATTTTTTCATCTTCATATTTTCATCATCTCATCTTCATCTCTTCATCTTCATCTTCATCTTTTCATCTTCCTCTTCATCTTCATCTTCAGTTTTTCATCCTCAACTTCATCTTCATATTTTTATCTTCATCTTCATCTTCGCATCTTCATCATCTTCATCTTCATCATCTTCATCTTCATCATCTTCATCCCCTCATCTTCATCTCCTCATCTTTTCATCTTCAACTTCATCTTCTTCTTCTCATCTTCTGCTTCTCATCTTCATCGTCATCGTCTCATCTTCATCATCATCGTCTCATCTTCATTGTCATCTTAATGTTCTCATCTTCATCTTCTCATCTTCATCTTCTCATCTTCATCTTCTCATCTTCATCTTCTCATCTTCTGCATCTTTTCATCTTTTAGTCTTCATTTTTTCATCTTCATCTTTTCATCTTTTAGTCTTCATTTTTTCATCTTGATCTTTTCCTCTTCACCTTTTCATCTTCACCTTTTCATCTTCACCTTTTTCATCTTCACCTTTTCATCTTCACCTTTTCATCTTCCCATCTTCATCTTCCCATCTTCACCTTCTCGTCTTCATCTTCACCTTCTCATCTTCACCTTCTCATCTTCACCTTCTCATCTTCACCTTCTCATCTTCACCTTCTCATCTTCATCTTCATCCTTGTCTTCATCCTCCCATCTTCTCATCTTCATCTTCTCATCTTCATCACTCATCTTCATCACTCATCTTCATCTTCATCTTTTCATCATCTCATCTTCATCTTTGCATATTCTCGTCTTCAACTTCATGTCTTCATCTTCATGTCTTCAACTCCATCTTCATCTCTTCATCTCTTCATCTTCATCTTCATCTTTTCATTTTCATCTTTTCATCTCCATCTTTTCATCTTCATCTTTTCATTTTTTGATCTTTTCATCTTTTCATCTTTATCTTCACCTTTTCATCCTCATCCTCTCATCTTCATCTTCTCATCTTCATCTTCTCATCTTCATCTTCTTCATCTTCATCTTCTTCATCTCCATCTTCTTCATCTTCATCTCATCTTCTTCTCATCTTCTTCTCATCTTCTTCTCATCTTCTTCTTCTCATCTTCTTCTTCTCATCTTCATCTTCTCATCTTCATCTTCTCATCTTCATCTTCTCATCTTCATTTTTTCTTCTTTTCATCATCATCTTTTCATCATCTTTTCATCTCTTCATCTTCATGTCTTCATCTTCATCTCTTCATCTTCATCTCTTCATCTTCATCTCTTCATCTTCATCTCTTCATCTTCTTCTTCATCTTCCTCTTCATCTTTTCATTTTCTTCTTCATCTTTTCATCTTCCTCTTCATTTTCAGTTTTTCATCTTCCTCTTCATCTTCATCTCCTCATATTTTCATCTTCATCTTTGTCTTCTCATCTTCTCATCTTCATCTTCTCATCTTCATCGTCATCTTCTCATCTTATCTTCATCTTAATGTCTTCATCTTCATCTCTTCAACTTCATCTTCATCTCCTAATCTTCATCTCTTCATCTTCATCCTCATCTTCTCCTCTTCTCATCTTCATCTTCTTCATCTTCATCTTCTTCATCTTCATCTTCTTCATCTCCATCTTCTTCATCTTCATCTCATCTTCTTCTCATCTTCTTCTCATCTTCTTCTCATCTTCTTCTCATCTTCTTCTTCTCATCTTCATCTTCTCATCTTCATCTTCTCATCTTCATTTTTTCTTCTTTTCATCATCATCTTTTCATCATCTTTTCATCTCTTCATCTTCATGTCTTCATCTTAATCTCTTCATCTTCATCTCTTCATCTTCATCTCTTCATCTTCATCTCTTCATCTTAATCTCTTCATCTTCATCTCTTCATCTTCATCTCTTCATCTTCATCTCTTCATCTTCTTCTTCATCTTCCTCTTCATCTTTTCATTTTCTTCTTCATCTTTTCATCTTCCTCTTCATTTTCAGTTTTTCATCTTCCTCTTCATCTTCATCTTTGTCTTCTCATCTTCTCATCTTCATCTTCTCATCTTCATCGTCATCTTCTCATCTTATCTTCATCTTAATGTCTTCATCTTCATCTCTTCAACTTCATCTTCATCTCCTAATCTTCATCTCTTCATCTTCATCCTCATCTTCTCCTCTTCTCATCTTCATCTTCTCATCTTCATCTTTTCATCCTTTCATCTTTTCATGTTTCATCTTTTCATCTTTCATCTTCATCTTTCATCTTTCATCTTCCATCTTCATCTTTCATCTTCCATCTTTTCATCTTCATCTTTGAATCTTCATCTTTGAATCTTCATCTTCATCTTCATCTTTCCACTTTATCTTCATCTTCATCTTTTCATCTTCACCTTTTCATCTTCACATTTTCATCTTCATCTTCACCCTTTCATGTTCATCTTGTCATCTTTATCTCCATTTTCATGTTTTCATCTTCATTTTCATCTTTTCATTTTCATCTTCTTCCTCATCCTCATCTTCATCTTCCCATCTTCATCTTCTCATCTTTATCTTTTCATCTCCTCATATTCCCCTCTTCTCATCTTCATCTTCATCTTCTCATCTTCTTCTTCATTTTCCAATCTTCATCTTCATATTTTCATCTTCTCATCTTCATCTTTATCTTCTCATCTTCATCGTCATCTTCTCATCTTCGCATCTTCATCTTCTCATTTTCATCTCTTCATCTTCATCTTCACCTTTTCATCTTCACTTTTTCAGCTTCATCTTCTCATCTTCATCTTTTCATTTTCATCTTCATCTTCATCCTCATCTTCATCTTTTCATCTTCATCCTCATCCTCATTTTCATCTTCCCATCTTCATCTTCCCATCTTCTCATCTTCATCTTCTCATCTTTATCTTCATCCTCGTCCTCATTCTCGTCCTCATTTTCATCTTCTCATCATCTTCTTCTCATCTTCTCATCTTCATCCTCATCTACATCTTCATCTTTTTATCTTCATTCTCATCCTCATTCTCATCTTCTCATCTTCATCTTTTCATCTTCATCTTTTCATCTTCATCTTTTCATCTTCATCTTTTCATCTTCATCTTTTCATCTTCTCATCTTCATCTTCTCATCTTCATCTTCTCATCTTCATCTTCATCTTCTCATCTTCATCTTCTCATCTTCATCTTCTCATCTTCATCTTCATCTTTTCATCTTCTCATCTTCATCTTTTCATTTTCTCATCTTCATCTTCTTTTCATCTTCTTCTTCTCATCTTCATCTTCTCATCTTCATCTTTTCATCTTCATCTTTTCATCTTCATCTTCTCATCTTCATCTTCTCATCTTCATCTTCTCATCTTCTTCTTTTCATCTTCATCTTCTCATCTTCATCTTCTCATCTTCATCTTCTCATCTTCATCTTCTCATCTTCTTCTTTTCATCTTCATCTTCTCATCTTCATCTTCTCATCTTCATCTTCTCATCTTCATCTTCTCATCTTCATCTTCTCATCTTCATCTTCTCATCTTCTCATCTTCATTTTCTCAACTTCATCTTCATCTCTCTATCTTCATCTCTTCATCTTCATCTCTTCATCTTCATCTCTTCATCTTCATCTCTTCATCTTCACCTTTTCACCTTCACCTTCTCATCTTCACCTTCTCATCTTCACCTTCTCATCTTCACCTTCTCATTTTCACCTTCTCATCTTCACCTTCTCATCTTTTCATCTTCTCATGTTCATCTTCTCGTCTGCATCTTCTCGTCTGCATCTTCTCGTTTGCATCTTCTCGTCTGCATCTTTTCATATTTTCGTCTTCATCTTTCCATGTTTTGATCTTCATCTTTTCATGTTTTCATGTTTTCATCTTCATCTTCATTTTTTCATCTTCATCTTCAGCTTCATATTTTCGTCTTCATCTTTTCCTCGTCATCTTCACCTTTTCCTCTTCATCTTCATCTTTATCTTCTCATCTTCATCTTCTCATCTTCATCTTCTCATCTTCATCTTCTCCATCTTCATCTCTTCATCTTCATCTCTTCATCTTCATCTCTTCATCTTCATCTCTTCATCTTCATCTCTTCATCTTCATCTTTTCACCTTCATCTTCATCTTTTCATCTTTTCATCTTTTCATCTTTTCATCTTTTCATCTTTTCATCTTTTCATCTTTTCATCTTTTCATCTTCATCTTTTCACCTTCATTTTCATCTTTTCTCATTCGCCTTCACCTTCATCTTGACCTTCATGCAGGTGCGAGGAGACGACCAATGCTCCTTTGGGAGCCACACGGGGCGGGGCGGGGGGTTGTCACACGCACTAAGGTGACCTTTTTGTTTCATCTTCATCTTCATTATATGCAGGTGTGAGGAGACAGCCAGTGCTCCTTTGGCAGTCACATCGTTGTTGGTCCCATTCATTTAAGTGATATTTTCCTCCCATTATCCCACCTCTCTCCTTCCCACTCCAGTGACTGGAATGTTTAATATCCAGACAAGAAGAAGGCACTCTGCTGCTGCTGCTGGTCTTGTATCCCTGCCAATGTCCAAGACCAGTTTAAATGTGGCTTGGAGAATCCTAGGATAGTGGAAGCTGTCCCTGTGTCTGGATGCGTCTTGTCGGTCCCTTCAATCCCATGCCCTTTTAGGATACTGTGATTTCATTTTGAATCTGTGAGTTTGTTTATGGATGAGCTGAAATTGTAGACTGTGGTTAGGGAATAGCTTTGAAAATGGAGTTTTGAGGGAATTTCTGTTTTATGGATCTTTTTTCCTGGTGCTTATATACCTAAAAGGTACCAGGGCAGGAAAAAGAAGGCTTGAGATCACTTTCTACGTGGTGATACTTGAAGGCAGCTCTTAACTCACTGCAAGGGTCAGTGATGGTTAGAGCATTGTTTTAGAGGGTGTATCAGTTTTGTCTCTCATCCAGTCAAATTTATAAACCATATTTTAGCTCTTTAAAACTCCATCACCTTTCCTCAGTGATGTCTTCCCACCCCTTTTTCCTTGTGGATTGTTCCGTGGGCATTTTTAAGATCACTTCTGTGTTCCCCATTTCCCAGGCAGACACTTGTCATTCTGTCATCGGGTGGGGAATAGCTTACTCCAATATTTTTTATTTGTTTTCATCTAAATGCTCTAAATACTGGCGTGGTTAATTCATCTTCACGCTTCCCAACACGACCGCAGTCTCCTAAACTTCTCTCTGGGGCTACATTCACACTTCAACATTCACATTTCATAACTTTGTGAGTTCGGTAAGACAGAGCCCACATCCAACAAACAAATTTCTTCTCTTCTCCATATCCAGATTCTTGGAAATAAGAAAGAAATTCACTCCTAGGAAAAAAAGATCTTTCTTCTCCTTTGTCTTTCCTGTGTCAGAGAGGTGTAGTTCTGATGAACTCTCATTTCCTTGCTTCTAGAAGCTCATCATCTGTGAATTCCAGGTAGTGCTAAGAGCAACCAACAGCTGAGCAGGGGAGAGGTGAGTTGTTCCTCACATATTGAAAAAGATTTTTAAAGTAAGGGTTTTCAGTACTTGTCCCGCTCTTTTTTCATTGTTCTTGCCTGCTGTACATTTTCTGCCTGCCTTGTGGCCGAGTTTCATAATCTTCCTCTGGCCGCTTGGAGCTGTGCTGCTGTCCCAAGGGTTTGAGATCGGCATGGATCTCTTTGGATTTATGACAATATTCAACATCTTACTAGTTGAATTCTAATGCATTCCAGGTGGTTTGCGATCTTCCCTAAAGGCAGCCCATCATCTCTTACTGCTGACCCTTCCAGTTTTCATCAGAGAACCTTTTCACATCCCTTTTTTAACTCAACTCTCATGGAATTCACCTGTTCCTTCCTAAAACATTAGTTACTAATGACCTTTTGATCCACATCCTTCTTTTCCCCTCCCCTGTTCCAGTAATATTTCAAAGTTACATATGCCATGCAAGCTGATGTGGCAGCAAAGAAATGAGTCATCTCTTAGAACAACGAATTTTTCGTTTTCTAGTCTGGAGCAGGAATTTCCTTGAATTAAAAGAAAAGGTCAGAATTCAGTGAAGAACCAGCAATGACAATGGAGTGAATAAGCAATCTTGATGCACAGCAGAAGTGCGTGTGACTGGGATTTAAAGAGGGGGAAGAAGTTTGAAGAAGTTTTGTTTCTTTGGGTTGTTTTGTTTTTGTTTGGTTGTTTTTGTTTTTTTTTTTTTTTACAAATAATGCAGTAGAAAGAAGTGGCTAAGAACTAACACCCTGAGCATGCTGTTAGCTTTATGTGTTGATCTTTTGTTCACACACACATTATGATTTTCAAAAGCTTTTGAGCCTCACTAACTTCATCCTCCCCTAATCAAATCTTTGTTTTTCTTTTCTCTCCATGGCAGACATTTTGTTCTACTTTTTTTTTTTTCTGCCGAGGATCTTTGACTTTTGCAAATAACAACAGAAATAAATACTCTGGTGTTGTGGTTTGAAAACAAACGAAGTGAGAGGCTCTAAGTCAGAAATACAATTTAATGAGAAGAAAAGGAAGAAAATAAAATAAATTAAATGCAACAATACAAAAAGAAAAACCCCTGACAGAGTCCGAATACAACCTGATCAGGGTGATGGAAGCAGTCCAGGTGAGGTGGTCTTCCTGAAGCAGTGATCTCATAGAAAGGTCAGGTAGCACCAGTCCTCTGGGAATCCAGTGAGTGAGGGCTCCCTCTACTGTCCCAGCTTATATCCAGGTGAGAATGCTTGGCTCCTCCCCATGGGCGGAGCATCTCACAGTAAGATGATGAGTCATCCAGGAGGTCCTTGATGGCCCATTAAAGAGAGATAATTCCCAGAGGGAGTTATCTATGAGTCATGGTAAGGCATTGATGGGCCATTAACTGAAGATGGTGATAGAATATATCCTAAACTACAACCCAGGACATCTGGGTAAATGAAATGTACAACATACGTGTATGTGATTTTGAGGAGAAGCCTGGCTGGAGATGACTGAAAACATTAAATGGATACAAAAATATCTGTATCAAGCACACATCATCCCTTTCTGTCCTCTGTTCCACAAAAAAGCCTGACTCTGAATCAAACCAAGCACACCGGAACAGGGAACAGCAGGAGAAAAAGGCAATCCTTTGGATGAAATCCTGGTGCTGCTGCTGCTGCTGCAGCAAAAAAACCCCAAATGATGGGGAATCCTGGAGCTTTTCATTCTCACCCTAAAAGGACACAATACATGATGGGAAGGGGCATGTTATCCAGAGATTTCAGTGTCAGGTTTCTCTCTGTACAGACTTGTTTGCACACACTGGGAAATAGTAAGGAAAGATTATTGAGGGCCATCAAAGACCCAACCAAAGTCCAAATTTGCTTTGGCACAAGTGCAGAATGACATAAAGACACAGATCAGCCTGTTCTGCCCAGCCTAGAAAAACTCTGGCTGGGATGGATCAGCTGGAGGAGTGTGTGCCAGCAGTGGGAAGTCTGTGGTGATTTAGGAGATGAAAATTTCCTTCTTAGATTCTGTGATGATCCATAAAAAACCTAGCTAGGAAAGGCATAAAAGTCCAAAGCATCCTGTTGAAAATATCACGAAGGGAATCCTGAAAATAAATGAGAAAATACACACTTGGGCTTCTGGAAAAGCAGCAGAGTAAGGATCCATTCCTTGCTTGAGCTTAGATGCCTCTATGCCCCATTTGAGCTCACGCAGCTCCAAATGGTGCTGGAGACTTTTGTCTTTGGCTCCCTTGTAGAGATCAAAATTACTGAAACCGCAAGGTTTTTCTAGAATTCAGAGCTGATTTAGTGCAAACTGGAAGCACTGGCACAGCTGCCCGGGGCAGTGGTGGAGTCCCCATCCCTGGAGGGATTTAAAAGTCATGTGCATGTGGCACTTGGGGGCATGGATCAGTGGTAGCCTTGGCGGTGCTGGGTTAATGGTTGGAATTTTGGATCTTAAAGGGCTTTTCTACTGATTCTGTGATTTCAGACAGTGATTTTGCTACACTGGGACATCAGGAGTGAAGTAGGTAAAATAAAAACTTACAGGAACTTTCCTTGTGCTTTCACTTCTGTATTCAGGTGACAAGGTCTGAATGTTAGGAATAAAGAAAGGCTCCCTTGTGCACTGTCAACCACTTAAGAAAATGATGTCCCCTTGCTGAAAGACCTTTGGGTTATTTTTTGGCAAAGATGTTGCAATCATTTAGATTGTGAATGTACCTTTTTGATTTGTTATACCTTAATGCCTTCACAGCAAGGCAAAGTCAGGCCTATTTTGAATGGCATTTCCAGTAATATTCACATCTGCAAGTGATATGGCTCTCCTGAGAGCCCCTTAATGGACATAACGTGCAGATTAGAGATATTAAAAAGGTGTGGAAACAGAATACTCAACATGTCCATTCTCCCAAGTACAAGTGAGAAACCTTGGCCTTTGACCATGTCAGGCTTTGTGTGTTTTCAGTGAGATGAAGTTTTGATTCTCTTGAGTTGACAGAAATGGTCTAGCAAAGCTCTCAAGGCTGAGAAAAACCATTTGTGTTTTGCAGTGACCATCTGAATGTGTGCCTTTAATCATTTTTTTAATAATTTAGACTGAATCCCTTCCAAGTCCAGGTTCTTCACCAGAGATACCTGAACTCTATGAAAATGGGCAAAACTTGCACCTTCTTGTTAGTAAGAGAACTTCATCAAATGAAGAGAATTTCCTAAAATGATGTTCAAGCTTTAGGTGGAAAGACTCAATATCCTTTCTGAATTAGAAGGAATCTATGTCAATATGTCAATAAAAATACGTCAATACAAGGATATTGAAGTGAATTCAGTGGTTAGGCTCCAAAGAGCTGCAAACACTATAGGACAGTTTTATCCCCGCAGGAGTTCTTCAGTGGCACAGAAGAAATGGCCTCTCTATGGGAGAAGACTTTCTGTGGTAACAAACTTTTGAAAGGTCTTGTGTAAGATAAGAATTGAACAAGAATTTTCAGCATTCCAGCAAATAAACAGATGCAGGGAAGCCTGGTAAGCAATGAGGAAGAGGAGCAGGCAAAACTATTTCAAGTTAATGGACAGGGGTTCATTTACAGCATCCTATGAGGCCTCAACAGCACAGGTGCAGTTTGGGAAGAGGGGAATATATCCCTGTGTGCAAAAGACTTCTCTGTATGTGGGATCATAAAATCTGAAAAAAAAAAAAAAAAAAAAAAAAAAGGAAAAAAGACCTTCCTTGTTCCTCATGTCAATCAAGAACTTGTGACAGTTTTGGTTGACAGGCACTGAGTGCCTGTCAGTCCTGTCAGGATTTTGTAGGGTGTAACAGATCATTTTATCTCTTTAAGGATCCAGCTAGAGGGCTGGAGAACCTATAATGTATCTTGCTTCCAAAGCAATAAAATAAATGAGTGAAGGGCTTTTTAAATGCATCTCTAAAATAATGCAGTGAACCCTTTAAATCAGGTCTGGCCCAAATACAAATTAATTTGGCAGATGGATAGTCTCCAGCAAACCCTTACTAGGGCAGAGAATTCCCCTTTCCCTCTGCAGTGCTTTTCAAACACCTTCAGAGCCAACCTTGAAATGGCAACTTGCAACCTGAGGGTTCCACTAATAAATCAAAATAGCAAAACTCAAAGAGGAAAAATTTGAATACCTAATTTCAGGTAAAATGACAAGGTTAAATGCCTTGCTGGCATTTAGACACTGTGCCGAGTGTATTTGAAATGCAGATATATTGCTGGGAGTTTGAGAAGACAGCGATCCTAGGACAAAATTTATGGCCTGTCGTGGTAGAAATTACTTAAAGAAAAATGGACCATCTCTGGAAATCTCAAGAATATGTACGGGGAAAAAAAAAAAAAAAAAAAGGGCTAATAAAACAGTAAAGAGACTGAAGGTGTGTGATAGGAGAGATTTTAAAGTAAAAATATGGATTTCATTTAAAAACAAATGAAGAACTTCTGAAGACAGTTTTGGGTGGCTTGTAAAACATAAAGAAGTTACGAACACAGAGACTGTCCAGGAGGTGTGTCATTCCATGAGGAGCCAAAAAAAATGATGATGGTGTGCAGAGGAAGAAGGACACCAGAGCTGTAGAAATATGAGTGTTCTTCAGAACAACACTGATCAATTACACCAAAAAAGTGGGGAAAAGAACATATCAAAAGTTCTGGATAAGTGGAAAAAGATCCCCCCTGGACATGTCCTCTTGTCAAGGATGGAGATGAGTATTTATGGTCACAAAGGTCACAAATACAGGACTGACATTCAATTTCTTACTCACCTGCACCTTCAGTCCCTATTTTGGAGAACAACTCCTGGTCTATAACAGGGATAATTGTCTTTTTAAAGTACAATCCATTAAACTTGTATGTGCAACTGCAGAGCCCACACTGGAAAAGTAGAATGAACCTCCTGAGCTCCCAATAACTTCTGAAGAAATTTGGCTATGCCGTAAGAATATTTCTGCAGGGCAGAAGAATAATGGCAAAATGCATTCTAATAATTGCATTTATGCAGTTTGATCTGCATAAATGAATATGCTGTGGCTTCCTATTCCCTTCTCAGAGCCTCTGGCAAAATGTAACAACGAAACCCTTCTCTGGCAAGAGGAAATCGTGTTTCTTCATAACAGACTGTGAATCTTGAAGTTCAAAATCAGAGAAAATGTAATTGAAAAAGAAACTCCAAGCAACTCAAAACTCAAGGTCATTATGACTGACAGGCTGCTGGAGAGCCACTGACACTAAAGGATTTGACAGCTTTGCAAACACTTGCATCTGACGATAGTTTTCTTTCTAAATTAGAAATTGGCTGGCAGGAATCCAACAGGGTCAGGAGATATTGCATTTCAAAATTTAGATTCTTCTCACTTCTCATCAGGTTATCTTTGACATCGTGATTTGGTGCAGAACATCCTCTTTGCTCCAGCTGAATCTCAATCAGGTGTCTCAGCTCCTACTGCTCAATATCCACCCCACCTCCACCAGTGGCTGTGGTTCTCTTCTGATCCCATAAATTAGACAACAGGATGGGAACAGTCTCCAGGAGCCATTTTCAAATCCAGAACCCCTCATATGCAGCCAGCAGCTGAGCTTTCTTTCAAAGAAAAAAAATAATCAAAATAGTAAAATAAGGACTTGCAAAGGCACTGCTGAAATGGTGATGATTTTCTGCTTAGTACAGGGGCTGAGCCTGGTGAGGGTAAGTGTAAGGTATTCTCTCCCAAGCATTCAGGGGCAGCACTCAACCACAAAAGGCTGCAACTGCTCCTATGGCTGGGAAAGTGAAGCAGTCAGGGACAGCTCCAGCAAAGTTCTGCAGCAGCAGGTTCAAGAAGCAAGTTCCATGCGGGAAACAATCAATATTTTTAGTTTGTTTTGACAAATGAAGAGAAACCAGATTGTCGTGGTTTTTATTTTTTTCCTGTGTGATCCCAAACATGATTTAGCTCATGTGATTTCTGTTCATTTTCTGTTTTCTGAATAATTTTCTGTTTCTCTCCCAGACATCACCATCAACAGAGAGTTTGCCACTGGGATTTTGCAGAGATATGAAGTAAAAGTGTGTTGGTTCTGCCCTGAGTACACTTAAAGTGATTCCTAGATTTTAACATGCCTTAGTTCCAGCCCTTTCAGTCCAGTAGTGAAATTTTCCTGTACAGAACATGAATATCTGAGCAAAGGTTTCGTTACAGAAGAATCTTCCCTAAAACACCTTCACTGATTGCTTGGCTTGCATTCCTGTCACTTTTCTTTTCTTCAGTTTAGGATTTCTTGTGTGAATAGAAAACATTATGTAAAAACTGCACTACACAGAGTAAGGTCAAGTGTTATGGAGGCACTGTCGAGTTGTGTGTTGTTTATACACTTGAATTGATCACAAGTGGGATGTCCTAAGGAATCCTCTTAGAGAGACAAAAAGCATGGGCTCATGCTGGACCTGGAGCAGTAAAGGAGGATGTGTCAAGAACTGAAAGTCCTGAATTAATAATTTGATTCACAATGAATATTTTGCTCTGTTTCAAGCAGGTCAGTCTCACAAAAAATAAAAAAAACCCTTCATAATTTGTGGAGGTGTTAATGGACCTGACATTTTAATAGCAGAAACAGCTATGGCCCCTTTTCATCTTAGACATCTGAGCTCTTCCCACATCAAGTACTAAAGGGAAAATACCCAGGCTTTCAAAAGCCAGCAAGGTCTGTGTTGATCATAGTTATCCTGAGTGACATTTTGCCTTCCACAGCATGGCAAAGTGTGTGCTTCTTTCAACGGAAATGCTAAATGGAGAGCTGGGATGAATGCTAAAAATCCAAAATTGTGTTCCTGGAAAAGCTGACTCTAGAATAAGAGATCTTGGATGTTTTCAGCTCGATGGATTTGTGCTTGTGCTCAGCTATTTGATACCATCACACCAATCAGGACAGGCAGGACAGGGACATCCAGTATGTGTGATTCACTGTTCCCTTGTCTGTATCTTCCCAAACACACAGAAGGTTTGAAGGAGCATCAAGTGGTCTCCTAGGGCTGCTGTCATCTCTGAGACAGGAAGAAGAAGGGATGAATCTGCTTCCAGTGTGTTGGACAATACCTCATCTATCAACTCCCTGAAACTCTTCTCTCAATCCCCTCTTTTCTAGACTAAAAAAATCAGTTTTTCTAAACCTTTCTCTTCAAGTCATGCTTTTAAACCTCTTCTCATTTTCAGCAGAGTTCTCTGAAAACTCACTCAAGTATGATCAGAATTGTGATTGCAGTGCCAAAACCTGAAGGCAGAATTCCAGCTGAGGACATTGCTGTACAAATGGAAAAGAACAGCAATCTTATGCTAATAACGTCCAGACTGGAATTCAACTTCTTCCACGAGGATCCATGCTGATTCTACTTTGTGTTCAGCCCCAAAGTGTGGAAAGTGTGGGGTGGAGACCCCGCTAAAGGACCTTTTTTTTTTTTTTTTTTTTTTTTTCAGAGTTCCCCTTGATTCATTCTTAAACCATTTGGTATTTTCTTCAGTGGAATGATTCCACAAGATTTTCAGAACTTCTGTCAAAGTTACCAAGCTAAAATTCCAATTCTGTTTCCTGGAGTATTTGGAGGGTTTTTTCCTAGCCCATTAGCTAGAAATGCTATCAGATCACTTTCTACTCCCGTAGTGAAATCAGCAATGAAAATATTAAAGCAGAACAGATTCCATGGGACTTCCATCTGAAACATCCTCCCATTTACAGCTAACCAAAAACATGTCCTTTTCTTCTGCTGTAAGTATTTAGGGTACAATTTTCTGATTTATGAGTAAAATATAGGCTATATTTCATATTTTTTGTGGAAAATGTAGTGCCAGAGTATTATGAAACTTTTAAGATCTGTTTCCCCTTCTTCCTCTCCATTCATGTAGGCTAAATTATCAGTCAGAGAGGGAAATTAGGCTGATTTAACAGAATTTCTTCTTGACAGTTCCCCAGTGACCATATTTTTATCACCTCTCTATGATGTGCTTGTGAAATGTTTAATAATTTAATTCCACCATTTCCAGAAACAGAAGCTCAGGGAGCTTGTGAGAGGTATTTCTGACTCTCTTTTTAAAGCACAGCCTTGCCATTCTCTCAAATCCCTTCCCCTCTCACCAACCAGGAGTTTTTAAAGAACAATTTTTACTGATTGTTTAAGTATCTGTACAAAACGGTGTCTTATAGGCAGGATGAGAAAAGACTCTGAAATCCCAGTGTGTCCAGAACCAGAGATGAGATAAGCTTTGGGGGATGGTTTCTATGTAAGTCTTATTTTTCATGGAGGCAAAATTAGTCTGTTAGTGTCAGGAAATGTATAAATCTCAGAAGCAGCTGCAGAAATTACTCAGGTTTCTGAAGATATGTGTGAGATGTTTCAGATGAAATTAAAAAAGATGAAGGAAAGTATAAATAATAATAGAACAGTGTGATTCTATCTTAGTTATCTCAGAGCACTTGTGGAACAATTGAAAGGCAGCTGGTGAGAAATGTTATTCTCTTCTCAAAGGAAAAAAGTCCTAAAAATGATTAATCACCTCACATGACCTTTTAAAAGTAAGTTTTGTGAGCTGGGAAACTAGACATTTTTTTACAATGAATATCTGATGGGTTGGGTTTTTTTTGACATTATTAATATTGCAGCTGGTTTAACATACACTGTTTTAAATAGCCAAGTACCCAGAACTCCCCACAGACACCTTCTTGAGCATGTTACACACCAGAGTCATACCTCCTTTTTGTAATTCATCCTTTTGATTGGAATATAAATGAAACTTCAGTTAAATGAAGGCACAAAACTTCATCTTTACCTCATTTCCTCATCCATTTGCCTGTCCAAGGCCAGTGATAGTCTGTGGGCAGTGGCTGTTGCTCTGCTTTGGAGTCATGTTTCACTAAAGTTAATTTTTCCTGTATGATTTCCTCTTTTCTTTCTTGTGGACAAGGTCTGCAACACACCACTTAAACCCATTGAGGGACAAAGCCTGGATAAATGAAATTTTTACCAGAAAGCCAGTTCATGTACTGCACACGTCTCCTACATCCGTAGCTGGTTCCGGAAGTGTGCAAGGATGGATTATCAAAAAAGTTTAAGCATAATTAAATTATGAATTTTCCAACTATAAATAATGAGGTTAAATAATATTATATAGCAAACATATTTTGTAATCTCTTATATTTAACTTCTATGCTGCTTCTTTTAAAAGCCCCTGTTAGATTTGATAGGTGGGTTCATTTAGTCAGTGACACTCCTCACCATAACTACAGTCTTCAACCTGAAGCACTTGAACTTAGATCAAACCTGTTCCAAAACTGAAGAATTGCTTGTTTTCCACCCTATGTATTTATTTCATATAGAAGTGAGTTATTAAAGTTAATAGTGCAATAAAAACCCCATTAAAGCATTTAGTGCACAAATGCGGTTAGCACAGTATCCTTTCTAGGAGAGTTATGAATCATGTCAAGGAGCCCAGACAAATCTAGGAATTCTTTTCTTATAGCCTGCAGCCATGTGCTTTTTTGCTCTTTATTTTAAATAACACTAAAGTGTGTGTCTGAGACCCACCAAAGATGTTTGAATGGCCTCTGTAGCCCTGAGCAAGGAAAAGATCACATAGTCAAGAACTGACTATTCTGAGAATTATACACTTGGAATATTTTTTCTGGTCTTTGAACTATTCCTTCCTAAAAATTCCAACAAAACCAACAAAGGAAAAAAAGCCCCAAAATACACAAACTAGAAAGAGAAGGAAAGAAAAAACCTTGGTGCTTAGATCCTAAACATTCTTTTTTTTTTTTTTTTTTTTTTTTTTTTTTTTTTTTTTTTTTTTCCACAAGTGAGGGATGACATGTATAAAAAGCATTTCCTGAAGTGAGCTGACATTTCTCTTCCTTTCCACAAACCCAGGCAGGCATTGCTGAAAAGGGAATACTTGCAGCTATTTTTTCTCCTCCTATGGCAGGAGAAAAGTTTGTCAAGAACCAATACTGGAATATTCATCCTAGTCCATTTTTAAGTCAGAAAGTTAAGATTTGGCAAAGAATTTTCCTTGGGGTTTAGGGATCCCCCCTCAATGTCAAATAGTGAAAAATATGCTTTTGCTAAAAATTTCCACTTTTTAAACCAAAATTTCCAAGCTCTAAAATTAATATTAAACCCATTCATTTCAGGTTCATATGATTGACACTGATATACTTCAGTTAGAAATGATCAGTTGATTTTTGTTGCAAGGTAGCTGAGGATTGGTCGATAACCTTGTGGGGATTGTTGCCTCTCAGGAACTATTTTCCAGGGTAACTTTATTATTCTCCTTTAAAATGAGTTTTGAAATGTGTTTTCTCCTGCAATGAGGAAGATTTCAGTTTTCTTCCTGCTCCAAGCCCAGCTCCAGTAATTTGAACACAAAGTGTTGAGCAATGATTGGAAAAACCTTGATGGGTTGTGACAAATTGCACATGTAAGGATTTCAAGAGGATTCTGAGGATTTCAGGAGTAAACTCTCTTGCTGAAAATATTCAAGTACAGAGAACCGGGCTTATTGTGCAAAACTGAGTGCTCTTGGTTGTGTTTTTTAGCTCTTGAAAAGCCACCTGAAGGTAATTCCTGGCATTAACTTGTCCCTCCTCACTGGGGCATGTTCCCCATAGTAGACACCAAACCTCTGCCCTGCACTGAGCTGTGCCTTTGCCAGACTCAAATGCAAACTGGGATGGACTCTCCTCATTCACCTTCTTAAAGCTTTGAGCACATTTGTAGACATTAGCAAAGATGCTTTTCAAGAAGTGTTAAAAACAGATCAGGAAAAAATAGGGAAATGGACAATCCTGAGGACTTTGTTTTTGTTTTATTCCTTTTGAAAATCCTGACCTAAATCCCGAAAGTTTTGCCAAAAAAAATCACACAGAAAAGATATTTGGTCTCTACGAGTACAAGAGTTCTGGCCCCCCAGTGAAAGAGCTGCTCTTCTATATATGTGGGTGGAATATAAAGTTTTAATAAACTCTACCGTTCTGAGTCATTCTAATCCTATTATCTCTTAATCCTCTCACTCTTCCCTATGCATATACATCTGCAGAGTTTGGGCTGAATTTTTTTCGTCTAGTCAAGTAACCTTTGCTACTTTCTCACTGGGCAGAACAATGAACTAAAATCAGGAACTCTGCCCTCCCTGATGCCACCTGGCACACACTCCCCTGTGCTTCCCATAGGGGCACCTGGAGGCCACCACATCTCCTCTCAGTTCTGCCTTTGTTTGAGGTAAAGAGTGGTGTCTGGAGAAGGTGCAAAAGGAAATTGTTCCCTGTGAGGGTGGGGAGGCCCTGGCACAGGGTGCCCAAGAGAAGCTGTGGCTGCCCCTGGATCCCTGGAAGTGTCCAAGGACAGGCTGGATGGGACTTGGAGCAACCAGAGATAGTGGAAGGTGTCCCTGCCCATGGCAGGGGGTAGCACAGGATGAGCTTTAATGTCCCCTCCAACCCAAAACCATTCTGTGGAGATAGACATCATCTACACATGAGGTGATCTCATCCTGGTTCTGTTTTATTCTTGTTGGGTTTTTTTGTTGTCGTTGCTTTGGGTTTTTCCCAGTTGTGAACGACTGTGAGGGGTCTGTTAATCTGACCCGGAATGCCGCAGTCTTCCCAGAGAGAGAGGTCTTGCTAGAGACAGCCTTCCAGGGGTCTGGGCAGTGCTCTGGCCACCAGGCAGCCTCAGCAAGACGCAGGCAGTGGCTGCAAGTGATGAGCTCTGTCTTGTGAGGTTCTCCCAGGCCAACACAGAGACAGAGAGACAGGAGAGCTGAGTGGTGATTCCACAGGAGAAGCCTTTATTATCCAGCACCCTGCGAAGGGTGCCAGGGATGGCAGCTCCCTTCTGGGCTGGGCAGAAGCTGGGGGATTTATGGGGGAAAGCAGGGGTGGTACCAAAGGAGAAAAACTAATGGGTTAGAAAGAATCCACATGTGTATATCAGAGCATGATGGGAACTCGCCATGACCAGAGAGAGAACAGCCTCATCTAAGGGCTATCTCTCTTGGGAAGGGCTGAGATGAGCTTATCACGTTCCATTCAAGGGACTTCCCTCCAGGGCAGAGCTTGGCAGGCTCATCTGCCTCCACACCCAGCGATCTGCTTCCTTGGCAAAAAGACAAAAACAGCAGAAGTATAAGATTCACATATTCACACTTGTACGCTGAAAAATAGCACTACTTGCTGTTGTATTCCTAACTTCAAATTTGCTCATATTATTAACCTCCAGGCTTTCACATTGTCATATGTTAGAAACAGTTGTGGGTTTTGGTTTTTGTTTTAGATAGGCTGTTTCAATGCCCAGTTCCCTTCCTAACTGTCTCATATCCCTTCAGATAAGTTGATGTCCTCATACGCTTGAGCACCACAATAATGAGCAACACTGAAATGTCCATATGGAAAAGCTGAGTGAGACTTTACACCAGAAATCAATATTTAGAACACCCTCAAGTGGCAGGTTTGCAATTAGCACAGCAGCTTAAAAGATCAATTGCACATGTTTTGCCTTGTGGTAATTAGTTACCATGCTGCGGAAATTCTTAAGTGCATGACATGATATTATTAATTAGAAATGACAGAAAAATCTAGATAACTGCTTTTGACTGTGTAGAATTATCTGTAAAAGCTGCAGGGCTGCTTCTGTTTATAGACCAGCCTGGGAAAAAGGGAAATATTTAATTTTTGTTTTGTTGCATAATAAATACCAACACATAATGTCATTAATGATGATTTTTAGCTTCTGGGAATCTATCAGATGTTGCTTTTATGATATTTTTGACATGTATAAAGTTTGATACATTACTCCAGATTTGACTCTCTTGGTGTGTCTTGCTTCTATGAAATATGTCCATCAGATTTAAAACTTGCTTAAGAAACACCGCAACTTTGTTTTGAATATTTCTAAAATATTTGCTTGGCACAAAACCCAAATAAATTAAATTAGACAGAATGCATGACAAGAATAAGAAGAAAAAAAAAAACTTTTTTATTTTTTTTCTCTAAACCTTCATTAACTTAATTTATTTGAAGCAATGAAGTTTTCCCTGAAATCAAACTGCACTGAGTCCCTGGAGATATTAATTTAGAAACTCTCCTTCTCCAAAATTCTCACCACTCCTTTTGCTTTTTTTTTTAGGCTTTGAAGTGCCCATGCATTTCTCTAGCTTGAGTTTTGGGAGAGGTGGCTGGGATATTCCCAGCGCTTGAGAAAAGCAGGATGTGTTTCTTTTCACACCCTTCACTGACAGCAGTGGTGGAGGCACCTCAGTAAGAAGTATTTAAACCTGACAAGAAGAATTAAAAGACATCAGTAAGTGAAAGAAGAGACAACTTCAGAGCAAAACTCCAACAGCTCAAAGCTACATTTCCTTTTGTGGATATTGATCTAAATAAGTTCCCTCTGCATTGTCTGTGGTCAAAATAACAGAGAATAAATACTAACAATTTCAAGGCCCCTTTGAGCAGCCATCCAGTCTCAGTGCTGGGATTTATTGACCTTTCCTTGGTGGTTCAGGTAAAGCCACATCAGGGCTTCCAGGTGAAAGGAGAGACAGAAACAAGGAAGCTGGCTAATGGATCTCCTATGGAGATATATGGCTTAATTTCCATCCCTGCTTTTTTCTCTTGTGTCATAGGAAGTATTAAAAGGAATTTGAAGGATTTCCTTCACTTCTCTGCTTTTGTGAGTTGTCTTTTCGTTTTTGCTGCAAACAAGAGAAAAGAAAGCAGTTTAGAGGAAGTAAAGCCGTAATATCCATTCCAAAAATGTGCTTGTTCTAAATCAATATTAAGGAAAATTGTGAAAAAGGCCTAAAAGCTCTGCACCTTCCTTTCTGAGGAAAGAGTTGTGTGAGAAAAACGCCACTTCATGCACAGAAACTATATACAAAAGTTGGAAAGATAAAGCAGATTGAGGCAAAGTCCCTCTTGACTGTGTTCTCCAAGCTGACTCCTGATTTCTTTTACCCAGTCTTTGTTCCATGTGTGTTTTCTATAGAACTTTGTAGCAAGGAATTTTTCATCTTGTTTCCTTGCAGTTAATTATTCCCATTTAGAAGCAGTATCTTTTAATTTCCTACATTGAACAACATCCTTTTTAATTCAGACCATATCTTTAATTTCTCCAGATCATTCTGAATGTTATGCCTGTCTTCCAAAATTCTCATGGGATCTGTGAGACCTCCTAGTTTATTACCTTTTGCAAACTAATTGCTTTTGCAAGTCCTAAAGGGATGCTCTTTCAGAGCTGCATTGCTCTGAAATGGAAAAACCCTTTCTAATTTCCAACCTAAATATATTACTGGTCATGTTTGTTCTTGTCCCTTCCCTGTCTTAATTTCGCTGGTGATTTCACTTCTACCCTGATGCATTCATGGATGGCAATCAGATCTTCCATTCAGCTCATCACTTAATACACAAAATCCTCTTTGTTCTTCCCATGATGAAATTTCCATTCCAGCTCCCTCCTCCCAGCCCTTCTGAAAGCCTCCTCCAGTTTGACTTGATTTATCTTGATCTAGAATGAACAGCTGCTAAAATCCAGAAGATTTGTTCCTGTATTTCTGGTGCAATCAGCACTTTTATGTAGCCTTACACAAACTCTCCTTTATAGAATATCTGTATCTATTTTTTAAGAATCAAATCAATTATTCTCTATCTCATGGACCTCGTTACGAAAGGTGAGTTTTCTGAGTTCATTTTTCAGGTTAAATAGATCACTGCCTAAAATACTTTGAAATTCACGTAGATTCTGTTGGCTCAGGAATGTAGTTTTTTGCATAAAAGCACAGACCAGGCTGAAAACTTGTAAAAATCTCCCATACCTGTTCTGCTAGCATTGGCAAACACAAAATATATTCCTCCTAATAGCGGAGTCCTGGCACAAGGTGCCCAAAGAAGCTGTGGCTGTCCCTGGATCCCTGGAAGTATCCAAGGCCAGGTTAAACAGGGCTTGGAGTGACCTGGGCAGTGGAAGGAGCTCCTGCCTGTTGATGATCTTTAGGTCCCTTAAAACCCCTCCTGTGCTTCTGTAATTCTCTGATCCTACAATCCACTTCCCATGGTTCAACCATAACTCCCCTGAGGCTGTTTTTGGTAAATCATGTTGCTTTTCTCCACTCAGACCTGCTCAGTCCTCCTGTGTGTCGGAATAAAAACATCAATAAGTGAAAGAAGAGACAACCTTAAAGACTCCAACAGCTCAAAGCTACATTTCCTTTTGTGGATATTGATCTAAACAAGTTCCCTCTGCATTGTCTGTGGTCAAAATAACAGAGAATAAATACTAACAATTTCAAGGCCCCTTTGAGCAGCCATCCAGTCTCAGTGCTGGGATTTATTGACCTTTCCTTGGTGGTTCAGGTAAAGCCACATCAGGGCTTCCAGGTGAAAGGAGAGACAGAAACAAGGAAGCTGGCTAATGGATCTCCTATGGAGATATATGGCTTAATTTCCATCCCTGCTTTTTTCTCTTGTGTCATAGGAAGTATTAAAAGGAATTTGAAGGATTTCCTTCACTTCTCTGCTTTTGTGAGTTGTCTTTTCGTTTTTGCTGCAAATGAGAGAAAATAAAGCAGTTTAGAGGAAGTAAAGTAAAGTAAACTAGTAAAATCCAGTCCCAAAATGTGCCTGTTTCAGATTGATATTCAAGAGATTTTTGAAAAAATCCTAAAAAACTGAGCTCTTTTTGTGTGTGAATAAGGGGAGAAAGGGCCACTTCACATACAGGAAACTTGCAAAAACATTGGAAAGGTGAAATAGATTGATGAAAGACCTCTTACTCAAGAGGGAAACATCAGCTACAGAAGTAAATTTGTAGTCAATCTGCTTTCTTGTTTGGTCCTATGCTGTTAATTTTTAAAAACTAAAGAAACTCATTTCTACCAAAAATGAGTCACCATTATCTTGACCCATCCTGACCTTGCCTTCAGCTGTGACAAGATTTCTGGGACTGTTTCTGTCTACTTGTGTTGTAGCTGTGTTGGGCATCAATAACCTTGTCTAATGACCTAATCTTTTTTGATTGAAGCCTAAAACAAGATTAACTCACCAAATGCCATTAATTCTTGGACAAAAAAAATTGTGAGAGCACTAAGGCTAAAAGTATAAGAAACAATTAGAAAAACTGTAAAAAGTTAATAAGGATGTATAGTTCCAAAATTAAGCAAAATAAAACCAGAGAAGTGCACCTAAAAATATAAGGTGTTAAGATGAAAAAAAACAGATTTAAAAAAATCTTAAGTTTGACTCACAGTAGAATCTAGTAATAAATATGTAACTAAAGGTATTAAAATTGGCGGTTTAAGGGGAAATAAACTATAGTTTATTTTAATGTATATAGTCCACCTGTATGACATTGTATTTCCTATCCATAATGAGCATCCCAAACCTCTCTCAAAGGAGACAGCAAAGTCTGACCCTAGGTCAGTTTTTTCTTTGCAAATATCAAGGCAAGTTTTGAGTTCTTTCTGTTCATCCTTGATCTGAGGGTTTTGATATTCTGCCCACACAGATTTTTTGGTTTCTTGGTGAACAGTTGGTTGTTGTTTTGATACAGGCACCTTTCACAACTTGGCAGGTGCCTAAAATATACCAGGTGTGAAATTTGCTTTCAATGAATCACTCTAGAAATTGCTCCAATTCCACAGACCCCTGGTGGGACGTCCATTACCTAAATTTAAAGGACTATCAGCAATTGCCGCACAAGTGGCACATTTAATAATCAAGTCAATGTTAATTGGGTAATTTTCAAAATGTCCCATTTTGCAGCCTTGCCTTCATAGTTTAATTTATTTTTTGAACTATTTCTTTGTTTACAGGCCTTGGGAAAACTGGTTTAAGTCAAAAGGACTGTTAGCACACACTGGTGGTTTAGAAGTTTCTAGTAGTGTTTGCAAAAATAGAAATAACACATTTCTCCATCTCAATGTCTCCAGCAGTTGTAAGCAGCTTCTCCATATTTTTTGTGGAATTTCTTCTCTCTCCTAAGAAGTCTGGTGGATCACAGTGTCACCAGAGTGGGCTGGCACACTCACTCACATGAAGAGTAAATTTAGGAGATTTCATCACCCACACGTCTCCATCTCTAGGACTGCCACATGGAAATGGGTTTGTGTTTAAGCAAGGAAGTGGTGTGTTCGCCACTTTTTAATTTCTGGTGATGAGGGTGGAGGAGAAGTGTCCTTTGATGTGAATGCTCAGCCGAGTCATTCTTGGTCTTGTGACCTCATGAGCCAGCAAGGACTTCCCCAGAAATTTCACGAGTCTCTCTCTTTCAAGGGATTTTTGTCGTATCTCATCTTTTTTTCCAAGTCTTCTTGTTTCAGCTCAGGATCTGCTGGAGTTTCAGGTGTTTTCAGACTTCACTGGAGCTCTCATACCTAAGCCTTCAGTGCCCGTCTTCTGGAAGTTGGAGTCATTTGTTTTAAGTGAGTTCATGAAAAATCTGCAGCTCTTTGAACACTTAAGGGTCTTAAGGCCAGTCAAGCAGCAAAAAGAAACAACAGTAGCCATGAAGAAATTCAAGCCTTCAAATGTCAAGCTCAATAAATCTCAAACAATCTGAGATTTCCACAGCAGTGCTCTTCCTTACTGCCACCATTTTTCTGTCAAAAATTGTAGATATTGCCAGATCAAAAAATGCTGGTCTGGGTCATCCTTTGAGATGGGGTCACTTTATACCCTCTCCTTTCCTTTCACCGTTCTAGATCAATTCTGCCATTTTGATGGGCATTTTTTATGGCAGTGATTATCTGTTGATCAAAACCTCTCCCTTCTAACAGCTAGGAGACACTTTCATATATTAATAAGTCAAACCCCACACAACCCAAAGCTCTTGTTTTTTTCTTGTCATGTTGCAGAGTGAACTGTAAGAGCTTTCTTTTCTGAGTAGCTGCAGAGCACCAGAATCCCTCTGTGTCAGAAGTTAATGGGGCTTGTCTTTGTCAACCTTGTAGAAAGGATCCACACTACTATTTGAGCACTGTTTGCTTAGTGCAGATTGGCCTCTTGTTATCAATATATTTTATTTATTCAGCACCATTCTTTCCAGGGTATTAGTGCCTTTTAAAGCTATGTAGTATTCCAGGGTATTACTACTCTTTAAAAAAATGACGGCAGTCAGAATATATTGAATAAACATGCTAAGACTGCTTGAAGTGTTCTCTTAAAATAAGTTTTTTAAGATGTTTCTGTCCTGAATTTTACCCATTTCTCCCATAATTTGCTGTAATTACACATTTGAATCCTGAGTTATTAATTACATTGCTGTATGAAAATAACCTTAGGCCTTGAAATGTTATTGCTTTCTCTGAATTTTAATTCCAGTTCATAACTTTCTTCATCTGATAATGAAGAAACTCTTTTCAGAGGCAATGGCATTGATTGTATATTGATTGATTTATATTTTAATCTCAAAATGTAATTTTTTTTTTAACTCTCTTCAGAATAAAATTTTGGAGAAGGATATATGACCATATGTTTTTGGTATGAATAAGCTATTTTCTCTAGCAACGGAGGCCACCATTTTTGTGCAAACATTTTCACTTCTTAAAAAACCTTGTTGAACTAGAAGTGGGTTTATGTCCAAGTAATTTACCCCATCCTTCAGTTGAAAGGATCTCCACCCCTACAAAAGGTCCCTGTTTAAGAAGGTACTGGCAAACATTCTCAGTTTTAAATTTAGCTTGAAATGTAAGGAGAAACAGCCTTGTTTGAAGATACTGTGGAAAGGTTTATTTGCCTCAGTGGCTCAACTGTCTCTGGCTCACTCTCCCAATCTCCCTGGACACTGCTGACAACACTGGCAAATCCTTTCCTTGAGTGTGTGCAGATGGTTCTGGAACCAGTTATGCCCTTTTGAGCCACAATTTCAGTTCAGAGTCCTTTGATCACTTCCAAGCAGCTGCTAAGGCCATAATCAGGGGAAGAAGAGTTTTTCTTCATTTGGTGCAAGGTTTGATGCAGCCCCTGTACATAATCCAGATTTAATTATAGTCTATAAGCCTCACATATGCTCACAGCTTAGTGGTGTCACACTAATGCACTGCTTTGTCTGGTGCTATTAATGTCTCAGATGAGCTTTAGGTGCTGTTTTGCTGGGCGATATATAAAGTGTCAGTGTAAGTGGCTGTCCTTGTCCTAGAAATCTTCCTTAAAACAAACCAGAACATGTTGGAATATAATCAACAGGAGCAGCACAAGAAAATTCATATTAATAAAATTGTAATGCTGCAACGGACTCTCCCTGCTGAGTTTGTTTCCTTCTTCTCTGGGCACTTTGAGAGTTTGATTTAGAGGACAACGAGGTGATTGTGTGGACATTTACAGAGTTCTTCCTGCTCTTGAGGGCAGCGTGGGAGAAGGCATGACAACTCCTGGGAATTTTGAAGGGCAGGTCTGCGAGGGGGCAGCCAACCCCTTAGGAGTCAATCCCACCTATGAGTAACCAGCTGTGACTCATCAGAGGCTTTGGCCTCTTTTATTAAGGCTTTTCAAAGTCTCCACATCCTAAAAAACCATGCGGGCAACACACGAGTGTGATTAAGTCAGAGCAACACTCAGGCTCACAGGCTATTACAGGAAATAACAGCATTAATTCTCCTAAGTGCTTATACACAGAAATAGCAAAGGAAGATGAACACCTTGAAGAGCTCCACAACCCCGGGTATAATGGCATTATAACAACAACAGAAAACCCTGGTATCCCAGCACCAAACATGTTTTCTGTGTTTTCTGTGACTGGCAGGGTGCACAATGCTCCTTGCTGGCCTCACTATTCATCAACCAGATCCAAAGGCCAGCACTTAAGGAACCACACAGACTTGAGCAGTGGCTGCATTTATTCTTTTTCCTTTCCGCAAAATTGCTTTTGGGAGTCCCTGCATTAATTTTTAGTTTGGTCTGATTCCCAGAGCTTTAGGCTATCTTGTGCTGTAATTCCAGGCTTCTGTATCTTTGACATGTAGGATTTGTTTGATCAGACAGTAACAGCTTCTCCTCCCTCTGCACTCACATCTCTCCTCAGACAAATTCACCCATTCCTTCACATTTCAGCCCAGCATTGGTTCAAAATAAATGTTCAAAATGCAAAAAGTGCTCTGACAGGCACTCTGTGCATTTTAGATGTGTGACACTTGCCAACTTTTACAGCTTCCTACTACGCGCCATCCCCAGCACCTGTTCCTGGTTTCAGCTCTCTCTGTTCCATCATAAAAGACCGCCCTCAGCATTTTCAGCTAATTATTAATCACATAATAATAGAATCACAGAATGGTTTGGGTTATTCTTTTGACAAATCAATTACAAACACAGGGTCTTTAAACCTCCCTTTTATTTCTGCCTAGAGATTAATAGGGGTGTTTTAGGGACCAGACTCAGTCTTCAAGACCATGTTGGATGGAGCAACCTGGTCTAGTGGAAGGTGTCCCTGCCCATGGCAGGGGGTGGAATGAGATGAGCTTTAAATGTCCCTTCCAACACGAGCCATTCTGTGATTCTGTGATGGGATATCATATGATTTTGGAAAACATAAGTGTTTTTAGAACTGAGGTTAAAAGGTGACATGATTATATGATGGTTTTTTAAGTGTGGAGAAGTTAGAATTGAGAAGCCCAGCAATAAATGTGTGAATATGCTGCTATCACACTAAAACTGTGGTCACAGATGCCAAGGACTTGAAACAACTCCTGGATTTTTTCTGGCATCTGGGACAACAGTATGTCTAATCAGTGTTTTGATAGAAATTTGTTTTCCTGTAATTCTAAAAGAAGCTTCTGGAAAATGGGAAGTGCCACCATCTTACATGGTTGCAGTGCAGAAAAAGTCTACAATGTCAGACCAGATGATTGAAGAGATGACATTAAAGGAATGGTTAAAGCTCTGTTCATGATACCATTAAAAGGTTAAAAGATTTTGTTAAAACTGTGCTCATGATACCATTTTATTAACCGAGTTAAAGTAGATTAGCAATTCTGAGCCACTCTTGCTCATTTTCTTCCTGCCCATATTATCTGAACTGCCATCTAGGATGAGAACCATCTCCCTTTTTTCCTAGTGTGTTCTAGTTTTCCCTCCGTGAAGGTAGAATTCAATCCACCAGAAAAGCTGAGAAAATGTCTAAGAGCTCTCAAACACACACAACTTCAGTTCCATGTCTTCTAAACTAACACCTGAAATGAGGATCCGTAGGAAATATTTGGATCAAATTTGACGTGATTTGCTGAAAATGCTCTGGAAGCCCTGTTTTATTTTTCAGAAAATGTGTGCTATGCAGAGTAGACAAAGCCTGCAGACTCTCCTGGACCTCCTGCTTCAAGTTTTATCCCAGAAATATCAAGATATTCCTCATCCTTTCTCTACATTTATTTAGTCTCCAAAATAGACTTTGTTCACTTTGCTGTAATCAGATTTGAATGGATAATGTGGGAGAAGTTCAGTATAAATTCTCAACAGAGCTAGTTGATCATTTTGGAGTAAATTTAATAGGTGGAGAGTAGTTGCTACTGGTCTTTTCCAGTGTTTAAAGCTAATGCAACACAGACTGAAGATTTTGATAACAACTATTTCTTCCTATCTGAGGAATTTTTTCTACCCAAGCTGACCACCAAGAACAACAGTTCAATTATTTGCCATTGAAAATGTTTGTAAACTGGAGTGGCTCCAGAGGAGGGAATGTTTTTATGGAAGAACATTCACTTAATTTCTGGAAGAAAGAAGTTTTATTTACAAGTGACCAGAAGAGTCAATATAAATAGGCAATATAAAAATATTTTTAAAAAATCCCAAACATTTTCTTGTCTTAGTCTCTCAGCTGTCTCCTTCTCAGCCTTTTCCACAAAACATGAAAATCTGGATGGTTGGAGTTTCAGCTTTGCAATCAGCCTCCTGCTGAAGGAAGGGCACAGACTGTGTGTGAAAATGAGCAGTGCAAACATCTACACCAGAGCTAATCACGCCAGGATTCCTGGCCATCTGCTGGGAATTAAGTGAGTCTCCCCAAATGAGTCTGGAAGATGAGTCAGCTCCTGATGCAGGTGTGTAAAGGAGGTCTGATGAGTCACGATTTAAAATTGCACAGTTCTCTTTGAATACTTAGGAGAGCCTTGGGTGTCTAGCTCATACTGGAAAGAAAAAACTAAAATAAAGGTTAGACTAAATGAATTCCATCTGGAGACTACTTTTTTTTTCTTTTTTTTTTATTCCCCTCATTTTTTAAGCATGCTTTGTGGTACTGAGCTGTTTTTTTGCCTTCAGTAACTTCCCAGTGGTCCATGTGTGATGAGACCTTGTTACACAAGCTCATTGTTTCCTTACATGTTTAAAGCACCATTCAGCCAGCTGAGACAAAAATAAATTTTGAAAAAGAGGAACAAATACAAGTTTATAACTTAAAGCCATCATAATTCAGGGCATTTTTAGTAGACTATAATCATTAATCTTATGAAAGGATCTTTTAAAATTATTTTAGTCCATTTATGTTGCTGGACAAGAAGAGTGGTCAATTGTATCACTGCAGACATTCTAGACTTGAACAAAACCTATTTTTCCATGGTACCATCCCATGTATCTTACAATGAAGAAGAAACTTACCACTGTAATCTGCAGATGTTCATTATGACACTGAAAAAATAGACTTTTCTATTAACATAATTATAGGATGATGGCACTGGGCAAATCAGGCAGATGTTAGGGATTCTCAGATCCTGAAAACCAGCAATTATGACCACAGGGATCTCTGTTAGGAAGAGTTATAAACTAGTAATTGCCTGTGAGCACAGAGGAGCCCGTGAAAGCTTTTCTGAAATGTTTGCCATGCTTTAAACTACTCTGTTACACAGCATTTACTGGAGTTTATTGCAAATTTCAGCATTGCAAACCAGTTTTTCCCAGAGATGGCCTGTTTGTTATGCTGAGCAATGGAGGGTTGTCAGAAATCCTAGGAACAGCCTTTTTTTCCTCTTGATGTTTTTTTGCAAGATGTAGGAGCCCTAAGCTTTTAATTTGTGTGTCTACCTGTATTGGTGGGTGAGTGATCCCAAAACCATCCCCAACAAAGGACTCAGTTCCAAAGAGAGGCTTTGAATTCAGGCTTCTTGAAGAAATGTGCAATATTCTGCAGAAGACTCCTGACACTTTGGGAGCAGCTGAGGTTCTGCCATTTTCAGGATATGTCACTGCCTTCTCTAAACCCTGTTCTCTCAGATAACACTCATTTCACAAGGTTTTACTGCTGCACTCTGGAGCAACCAAGCTGGAGTTCAAACCGAAGGGATCAATTGTCCATGACTGACACCACAGTGAGGCTTGGCATTGAAGAAAGGAACATAATGGGCAGGGATGATTGGAACTGACATTAAACCAATCGAATATGAAGTCCCTGAGCTAAAATCCTACCTTGGAAGTGTAAATTGCTCCGAGGGCTGACAAAGCAGCTCTGATCTTGCAGCTCAGAGCAGGGTGAGCACAGCTTTGGACAGCTGCTACCACCTGGCTTCTGTCAAGGCCCTGATTGTCTCAGTGTGAGATATCCTTCAGCTCTGAAAGCTAAACATTTGACTGGAAAATTGGCACAGGCAGTGGTGAGGTTACAGAGCTGTGCTCTCTCTGATCACATCCTTGCTCTCAGTGTCCACTCGCTCTCTAAATAGGCCAATGTGACACCTACTCCCATTGCATTGCTTATTCTGTTTACAATGTTGATCCTTTCTTTTCTCTGTGTCATCTTTCTTTAGATATCACCTCTGTGCATTAAGGATTTTCTCTCCCACAGCATAACTTTAAATCTGTTTAGTCCTTAGTATCATACTGAACATGATTGGTACAGCCCTGACCCTCAGCAAATCCATAACCCACTTCTTGATGAGATGGTTTCCTCCCTATGGTTTCCTCCCTTCTTCCCCATGCTTGTGGAAGGAACCCTGAAGCTACGGGGGGGAAAAAAGGGATATTAATCTTATTCACTGTAGGGAAGGACTAATTTTTTTCTCAAGACCTCTGTATATTGTATTTGGAATGCATCAAGAAATTAAGACTTAGGCTAGTGAGGCCCTGGCAGAGGTTATCCAGAGAAGCTGTGGCTGCCCCTGGATCCCTGGAAGTGTCCAAGGCCAGGTTGGATGGGGCTTGGAGCAACCTGGGACAGTGGAAGATGTCCCTGCCCAAGGCAAAGGAGTGGAACTGGATGCTCTTTAGGTCCCTTCCAATCCAACCTATTCTGTGATTCCAGGAGAAGAAGCAGCAGGATTTTGATTAGTAGTTCCCAGTTATGTCACTTTGAGGTGTTTCAACCCACACTGGCCTGCTGTGTGCAGCACAGATGTTTATTATAAAGGCTGGGAATGTCAACTCTCTCCATGAGAGCCAGGAGGGACAGGACAGCATCAGCTCAGTCAGGATCCACCTTCCTAAAAACCCCACATGGGTTCCCTGGCAGGGAAATTACAATGGAGGAAGGACCCAGAGTGCTCCTCTTTTCACCCAAGGAGCAGCTGCTCCTGCTCCAATGTCCCTCAGAAGTGAGAGGCTCAGCTGACAGCAGTTGCTTCACTAATTCAGGAACAACTAAAATAAAGAAGCCTTAATTCCTTTCTGCAGTTCACAAGGCAAATTGTCCTGCAAATTACTCCTCCTCCACTTGCTCGTTAGTAGCAGTTGTGAAAACCTTCACAGTTTAATTAGCAGTGCTCCTGAGTGCCTGAAAAAGAGACACCCAAACCCCAAAGGAAATGTTTATCTCCCTGAGCTGTGCTTTGAGGTGCAGATGGGAAGAAAAACCATACTTGAAATTTTGAACAATTGAAGTATCACCATCTTCAGGTATGATAATATTCTATACCTCAAAGAGGTATTTTCATGACTACTTATGGCTTGATATTACTTGGGTGACGTAAGATCCATTACATATTTTAAATATTTCATATATTTCATTCTGGTACTTCAGGCTGTGGTCTTTCTCTTCAGGAAAACAAAAAAGACCAACTGTCTAGAGTGACAACTAAAAGATCTTATCATCTTTCAGTGGTTTCAGTATGAATATTAAAATCATCACCCTGTGCAAGACTGAGAACAGCTGAAAAACAGGACACTCATGAAGTTAGTGGGCAGCATACTCTGAGCTCCAAAATGGATTTACTTGTTAATGATTAGAATAATGAATAAATAAAAACTGGAGGAAAGCTTGATGTTGCATCTGAAAACAGCAGGACAAGGGCTAGAGATGTGGCTCCTTGAGTAAGGAGTGAAAAATAATAATAAATAATAATAAATAATAAAATAAGTATATGAAGTGAAATGAAATTACTTTTATTTTTCTCCAAGTGTTTGAGACTACATAAAGATAATTTTGCAGTTTCTCAATTACTTAAGGTATGAAGAAATAATAATAGAGAAAGAGGCTTTGTAATTTGCCAGCTTAGAGAGCAACAGCTGCCATCTGCAGGGAATCAATAAGTTTTATTGAACCCATGACGAAATAGAAGTATTTGGTGTTTTATCACTTGGTCTGTGACTAGAAATATTTTACATTTCTCATGTTTTACAAAAGGAGTCTTGGTGTCTCACAGCTGTTCTCCCTTTTTCCAAACATCAGGTTCACTAAACACATTATTAAAAAAATGTTTTTTCTTGAAGTCCCTCTTTCACTGATCTTAACTGAGATAGACTCTGATCCACCTCAGAAACAAAAAATTTCTTCACCTTGATTTTAAAGTGGTTTTCATAAAGGCTTCTGAATTGTTTAAACAGTAATTTCCATGTCAAAATGTTATCAAAAAGTTATTGAGTTTTTATATTTCTTTTCCCCCACACACTGGCCTACTTGCAAATCAAGTTCCTTTAACTTTGTTCCTCCTAGATTTTTTTTTTTTTTGGTAGCCATATCCAGTTTTTACAGATCAATCTCCTGGAAAATATAATGAAAAAACATTATTGATGATAAATTTCAGACAGTACTTAGTTTAGGATTTAACACATTTCCTTTAATTATTGTTTATTAGGGTTACACAAAAATATACATATGCATACATGTATATATGTGTGATGATTTTTTTCTTTAAAAATAGCTTTTCTCATCAATAAGCAATAATCCTACCAAATTCTGCTTGTTTACTATGGGACACTCTGATTTTTTTGTAATTTTTTTCTTGAAGCCTGACTTTTATTCCCAGTAACAGCTGAATACAGCACTTCTTTGTTTCACAAGCTCTATACTTGGATTTCCATGTTTTTTAAGGCTGAAAAATGACCCTGCAGAAACTAATCAGATGCTAAAAGGCTTGAAGCTGGACAATGGCAAAACAACTGAAACTGCTGTTTTCTCTTCTGCTGAAATGAGCTCTGGAAGACATTGAACTGAAACTTGGAGATTTTTACTCTGAATCTGTTTCTGCCAAGTACTTGTTTGAAGGCTGTATTAATTTCCTTCAGCACTGAAAACCTTAACCAGAAATCTAATTTGAGGTCACTTTGACTGGAGATTTTGAAATTAATACCACTTTCTTGAATAAAAATCTTTGGATGAAAGTAACTAATTATGATAATTAGTTATAATTATCTGAGAATAATATAATGATATAATTAACTGATAATAATAATTAGAAAATACTTAAATATATGAAACAAGTGATGCACAGCTCAGTTTCTCACCATCCACTGACTGATGCCCCGAGATCCAGAGCAGTGTCTCTGCTTTGTTCTTTGAGGTAAGTATCACTCTCTTTCCTTTCTTGCCCCCTCATCACTTTGTAGACATGAAACCTGCACTTAGGATCTTCACAGGGCTCAATTACTCAACTTAGTTTTTGGCCTTGGTGTATTAGAAAAAACACACCTGGGATTGTATGGGATCTTCTTAGGTGCACAATTTGGTCCTTCATCGTCATCAAGCTGCAGATAGTTGGAAATGAGGACTTTCAAACCAGGGCTGGAGAATAGAACTGCAGGTGCTTGGAAAAGCGTCTTCCTCACAAAGTGCACTTGTCACCACGAAATGACAGTGATTTGTGATGTGTAGATAAGGAATCCTGATGGAATTGCTGCCTTTGATCACGTTATCCCCAGCATAGATTGAAAATCAAGCTAGAAGTCCTCCTGTACCATTAGCCAAGCTGTGTTCTGCGCTCTTACAGACTTCAATGGGTGAAGGAATTAAGCTATCACCTGGGGTGTCAAAACATTTGGAGATCTCAAGAATAACAAAGCATTTAAAGCTTGTTACATTCTGTACTTCAGATCTTCAGAACAACACAATTATAGCTAATGCTGTGCCCTGCAATCTGTCAAGCCAAAGCCTTTTTTTCTGATGTATTGTTTGCACATTGTAATTTATTTTAGAGCTCTATAGAGGTAAGAAATGAGGGAAGAAATCTAAAATATTCCTGCTGTCCTTCTCCTTCTCCTCTGAGAATCTCAGAGTAACTTATCAAAAAGTGAAGGTTGGGAGGTTTTCTTAATTTAAATAAGTTGATTTTCAAATGTTCTTAATTAGGGGATGTGGATATTTTGTCAGCTGTGGCTGATACAGCCTGGATAATAGTGGGCAGTTTTGACACACTCTGTACAGTTTTTGCTAAAATTAGACAGACATGCAGAACATCTTTCAGAGTAGAAAATGACTGGTAAAATGCAGAATTCACTGGCAGATTTTGGAGATCTTGCACTGTCATCTGCAGACATCTCTTCTGTCCCTCAGGTAAGCTCACAGCAAAGTCTACAAGAGCAACACAGCCCCAAAAATGACACATCTCTTCATGAGAGCAGAGACCATGAGCAATTCCACAGCGTTTGGTGGGTCTGGAAATTCTCAGAGCAAAAGAGAGACCTGGAGCGGGGCCAGCAGAGGCTGCAAAGGTGATGAAGGGACAGAAGCATCTCTGTGCCCAGGAAAGGCTGAGGGAGCTGGGGCTGCTCAGCCTCGAGAGGAGCCCCAGCTGAGAGGGGCCCTCAGCCCTGGGTGTCCCTGGGTGTCCCAGTCTGTCCCTGTGTGTCCCTGGATGTCCCAGTCTGTCCCTGTGTGTCCCTGGGTGTCCCAGATTGTCCCTGTGTGCATGGAGGGTCAGAGCAGGGCTCAGGCTCTGCTCTGATGTGGAAACCCTTGAAGCACACAGGGAAACCTCTGGGCTTTGCCCTGGGAGAATCTACCATAGAGATTCCCAGCCTTAGGCTGAAAGAAAAGATTGTCCCCCATGGCACTCTGCAACACTATGTGACCTACCTCAGTTTTGTTTTCCCCATGGGTCTGTGGTCTTTGCCCACCTCTGTGGTTCACATATGTCCCTAGTTCTCGTGGTTTCTCCTTTCCCTGTTTCCCTGGTGGTATCCCTGGTGGCCTGCCCTGTGTCCCCTGTAGGGCACTGCCCTTTGTCCTGCCCTCTGTACTGCCCCTGTGCCCTCAGACCATTGGTTCCTGGTCCCATACTTAACCCTGTGCACACCTTTGATCCTGCTCTTTGGTCCCTGATCCCTTTGGTGTGGTGGACATAATAAACCCTCACTGGAATTCCTCACACAGGAGCCCCTTCCCGTCTTTCCTTCGCTGAGCTGTCTGTGGGATGTGCACGGGCTGGAAATGGCTGTTCCTGCGCCCTGCTCCCAGCGGCTTCTGAAGGAGACGCTTTGAGAAGGCAGCAGCATTTCACCACCCTGCCTCACTGCTACACTGCAGGGGCCCAGCAATGGCACCAGAGCCACGGGCAGTGACTGAGCCCAGGGAGTTCCACCTGAACATGAGGAAGAACTTCACTGTGCAGTGACCAAGCACTGAACAGATTGTCCAGAGAGGCTGTGGAGTCTCCTCCCTGGGGGTATTCCAGAGCTGCCTGGACACAATCCTGTGCCCTGTGCTCTGGGATGGCCCAGCCTGAGCAGGGAGGTGGCACCAGGTGACCCCTCTGTGGTCCCTTCCAGCCTGGCCCAGCTGGGATTCCGTGAGATTCAGGCAGAGTCATGGATCTTCTTGGACAAGATCTTGATTCTCATTTGGGACTGACACCAAGTGGGATTGGGGGTTAACTGGAATTTATGATATCTTGAACAGATTTGAAGACTTGCAGCAAACCTATCATTTTAATTGCTCTGGTACTGAGTTCATGGCACCAGCCTGGAATTCCTGTGTGTGGTAGAAAAGACATGCATGTTCTCTCTGATAGCTGGGCCTGGAGTTATTACCTAACTGTTCGCTAGGAAAATCATCAGGACAAAAGGAAATTTCCCATCAGCAGCTTCAAGTTGCTACAAACAGGACACAGGTTTATTAAAAAATAAAAATAGCTCTTGAGTTTATCTTCCACTTTGCATTAACTCTCTCTAGATCTCCATCTCAGAATAAGAACATCATACTCTGCAGCACTCACCAGTTACCTAAATTGTTTTTTCACTCAGGGAACTTTGGGATGAGCGTGAGGGCACATGGCAGCTGTGGAAATCTGCTCATTAAGTGGGAGAGAGACAAAACAAACAAAGTTCTCCTTTGGCATTTTGTGTTTGGGATCACTCACACTGTTTCCATCTTCACTGGAGTGTATCTTGCTGAAAGGTTTTGTTCAAGACCATGAAAACGCAAGACTAAAGTCATACTGATTGTGCACACAAGTAAGTTAGAAACCTACCCTCATCTGTTCCATGTGTTTCTTGCAAATGTGATTTATGTTTTTTTTTTTCTTGAGAGTAAAGATTTTCACTATTATGCAAAGATCTGTTCTTGTCTTTTATAGTCTGTGCAGCCTTTTCTGCATGAGTTTCTCATATGGTTAGAAAAATCCACAATTTACAACTTGTAAAATAAACTGAGATAAAAAATATGGTTTAAGAAAATGAGTGAACCAGAGCATAAAACTGCCACACGCTACACGCCTACTCCAAAAGTAAGACCAAGTTTAAAAACAAGTCTAGGATTGTTTTAACTTGCTCTTGCTGCTGCTAAGTCAGCACTGCTGTGTGTAGTCAGAGGTCTCCTTAGCACGGCACAACATACATTTGGTATTGTCACATCATTAATTCTGCTTCCTATCTAAACTCAGCCCTCAGGAATGGGCATTTGAAGCAGGCTGCAGGGTCAACGCATTGCTTGAAAACTCAAGGAATTCTTCCAGTACACAAACCCTGAACTGTCAAAAAGTTACTCTATTACCTACTTTTCATGTGTTGCAGATTGTATCCAGGTTGAGAAGGCTAGCTGTCGGTCTGAAAGCTTCCCTTTTTAAATTCAGTTTTATGAGCAGAAGTGCTAAACATTACCACCTTCATTTCAATAACGCTGGGTATGGATTGGAAGGAAGAAAATGAGGTGTTGGTGATGGCAAATCCAAAGGCTCTGAGGCACAGGTCTGAGTGTGCCTGTGTAGGCAACACTGGTTCTCTTGAAGTCTGTCCAGAAATATTAAAATAAATATGCTTCACATACATACTCAGAAATCTGTGGAGACTTGGAGTTTGCCACCAGAGTCAGAGAGGAATTTACTTAAAGATCAATAAAGAGGACTTTTAATAACTACTGTTCAATCCAGTTACACTGGATTACTTTTGTACAAGCCCTGTTTTATTCCTTATCTGCTGTCCCTGTTTTACTCCTTACCCAATTATCGAGGGGTTTAACTTCAGGACTGCTCTTAGGCTTCACCTTACCGCTGTCACTGTAACTCTGACTTTGTGTGCTGGAAAGGAGCTGCTGGAACAGGAGGTCACACACCTCATCCACACTTTGCCTTTAAAAGCTTTCTTTGACTCCTGCTCATATTTGAGGGAAAATCAGAGAAACTCAGGCCAACTAGAAGGTTAGTGTGAATTAAGGACATTCCTATTACTTTCTTGAGTTGTACTTGTCAGTTTAAAGGCAGTTAAGACCTGAATATCTTCATTCATGCTCTGCTTTCAGTACTTTTTTCTCTTTTCCTCCCAATGCCTGGTCTTTTCTTCTTCATCCAGCTGCCCTCAGCTTTAACTACCTGAATGCTCTGCAGGGAGCTATGAAATTCATTGCAGAGTGATAAGTTACTTTGGGAAACCAACAAAGAAAATGATCTGGTTTTCACCTTCCAGGTCCGAAATTAGATGTCTAAATTTGGAAGCGGATCTCCTTTATTTGTTTGTTTGCTTATTTTCATCCCTACCGAAACCCCCTGTGGCACGTAATTTATTTGGCCCTTCTAGGAACAAAGTCTCTAGAGATGCCTGACTTCCTCCAGTGATTTTACAGGGAAGACTAATGTGAATAAATTCAAGGACCTCTCAGCTCAGTCCATAAATCTGGGCTGCAGTTGGACTCTTACTCCTTTTGTAAAAGACTTCTTCAATAAAGAAACTGTCTTGACAAAATTATGTTAAATTGGAGCAAATAACAATAAAAGGACATTGGAGCATTTAATTCCACTTTGTCAAGCCAAAGTAAGTTTGTGCTTCACAGAAAAACTCTAAAATTGTTGCTTTTATTCCAGCCTAACTTCATGGCTTTATGGCCATGAATATTCCAATTACATTAATGGTTCACTTGTCCTCATCTGGGCCACAGCAGGTCCTTGTGCCCATGTCCTTCACCCCATTGCTGTGGGAAGGAACAAGTTGTCAAAAACTGCCCTCAGGCTCTGAAATCACGAAATCTCAGGTTGTGAGAGCACACTGCAGGAACTGCTGTGCTGTCCAGGGGCAAGGCATGATGCTGCTGCTCACACTGATGAATTATGCAGCGTGACTGAAGTCAATCAATACCCCTCCCTGTGATTTATGCCCATTCAGACACTCTGACTCATGGCAGGGTCAGCAGTCTGACACTTTTCCACTGTGGAGAAATGATGCTAATTTGGGATTTTTTTGTTGTGAAGATCTCCTGGTTTTGGAAAAGACACTTATACTAATCTCCTTTTTATTTTTTTATTTTTCCATCACAGATTTTATAGAGATTACAAAACCAGGTTCAGAAATCATTTGCCTTCTATAATCTAATAAATAGATCAATCAATAAAGAATTTTATCTTCAGGTTAAAGATTAATGAGGTAAGAAATAACAAGCAGGCTGAGAAATGGGCAGCTGGGGAAGAGCCGATGAAGTTGTAGCTGATGAAGTTTCCTTCCTTGAGTGAGTGCAAAGAACACATGTATGAAAGAGAGGCTAATTAGTCTCTCTTCAGTTTGAAAAAGAGCACAGCGGAAAATCAAGCAAAACTACACAGTAGCAAGCAGTGCTGTTGCCATTCTGGGATTTTTTTTTCTGTATTTCAGACCGAGGAGTCCTGTGGAACCAAGGAACTCCTCCTGAAATCAAGTCCAGAGGATCACCAAAACAACACTCAGTATTCAGCAAGTTGTGTGCAAAGATGGCAAATTTCACACCTCTAGAGCTGTGAAGGTTAGACAGGGAGATCATACACTGTGCTTTAAGTGGTGGAAACTCTTCATGAAAACCTCTGTTGACTAGAACTCTTCCTTTCCTCCTCCAGTCACTTCCAGACAAACTCCCTTCAGTTTCCAGGCTTAATTTGGTGCCTTTTCAGTGGTTTCAGAGAACAGAACTAAGCTTGGTCTCATGAGGGCACAATATTAGCCAGGAAATTTTCTTTCTTCTTGTGGCTTTCTGGCATTATCAGTCCGTAGCAATCATAAGTGATTTTTCCTCAGATGGATGTCTGGCTTAGGAAGGTCTCTGGTGAGCCACTAATTAGATAGAACCATTTCTGAAAGGAAGTCAACATTAAGAGGTTGTGCTCTGTGGTGCTGTTTAGGCATCTACAGGGAAAACAACACTTTCAGAAGCTCTTATCTTGGAGAAAATTACTTTTTTAAGAGACAGAGTAGTTCCTAAAAAACATGCCCAATGAGGAAAGCCTGAAAGAACTGAAGCTTTTTATCCCAAGCAAGTGAACATTGAAATAGAATATCTGTAGTAGTCAGATACAGAAGAAAGTGTGTATCCACGGGGGGAGAGGAGGGCAGGGAGATGTTTGTAGCCTGAGACTTAAAGATGGGGAAGAGGAAGGCTGGAAAAGGTCAGGAAGAAGCTTTGCAATTTTCCCAGGATTCTGTCCTACCGTGGAGACGGTCTGCATGAATTAGGTAGATCGAGCTCAAAGCAGAAATCTTTATTTTTCATTTTCTTCCTCTTTTAAAGGAAGAATTAAAAATAATAGCTCCATTCTGTCCATTGAATGTATTTCCCATCGTCCTAGGTACAGACACAGTTCAAGGAAGGGCACTGGAGTCCTCCCCTGAGTGCATCAATAATGCGTCTATCAGTGAGAGATGTCTCTGAGTAGCTTTGGGAACTTTAATGCGCTGCTGACCTTTCAGTGAGGACAGGTTTTCCTTTAATGTGGTGTTAGTGAGGCCTCCTCTCTGATCTTCCCTCTGAAGCTTCCAGGAAAGCCCTCAGAGCACCCAGAAGCTCAGACAGATGTGTCCTGGCTGCACATCTGCCCACCCATAAGCCCAAAGGCTCCGTGACCTTCAGCTCTCACGGCGCTGCAGCAATTACAGGTCAAAGAGAAGAGTCAGGGCTGTGAAGCTGCTCCATTTCCTCACATGAAAATGCAGCTTTCAGGAATGGCTGAACATTGCACTGCAGTCTGTACATCTCTGCAGATGAGAGCAGCAAACTCTGAACCACCAGCTGTAGCTGGGCTGGACTGCAAAAGGTGTCTCTGGCCAAGGACAATGGCTTGGGGACACAGAGCTGGTGGTCACCATGGTTGTGAGCAGGGTGTCCACATTCTTCTTTTAGTCATAGCAGGTCCAAAGAAGTGCCACAGAAATTATTAGAGGGATGAAGCATGTGTCCTATTAGAAAAGACTGGGAGAGCTGGGTGTGTTCATCTGGAGAAGAGAAGGCTACAGGAAGAGCTTAGAGTCCCTGCCAGTGCCTGAAGAGGCTCCAGGAGAGCTGGAGAGGGACTTTGTACAAGGGGTGAAGGGCTAGGACAAGGAGGAATGGCTTAGCAATGAAAAGAAGTAGGTTTGGAATGGATATTAGGAAGGAATTGTTCCCTGTGAGGGTGGTGAGGCCCTGGCACAGGTTTCCCAGAGAAGCTGTGGCTGCCCCTGGATCCCTGGAAGTGTCCAAGGCCAGGCTGGACACTGGGGCTTGGAGCACCCTGGGATAGTGGAAAGTGTCCCTGGCCATGGCAGGAGGTGGAACAAGATGATCTTTAAGGTTCCTTCCAACCCATCCCATTCTGTGGTTTTATGATTCCAAAACAGTGCAGCCTTTCATGGCAGTGTGCCTGAATTGGGAGCGGAAGGCAGAGTTCCAGTCTGGTCACAACTTTTGCATTTAATAATTGGGGAATGATAAAGCCTAGGAATCCTTTAAAGTCTCCAGGGAATTTTCTTGGAAGTGATGAAGTCTCTGCTCTGTGGCTGGTTCCCTTCGATCTGTTCTTCCTTCCATCCTCAGCCATCTTTGATACCCTGATGCTAATGTAAGATGCCACTGAGTTGTTATTATTTCCTCCAGTGCTGAGAAGTGACTTTGACCCTCACTAGGAAAAGGTTCCTTTCCTTCAGGCACCCCTTTCCTCAGTGTCACATCTTGCTAGCTGAACTGGTTTTGGAAGGGGAAGGTTCCTGTTTCTGTGAATTCAATCTGGCATGCTGGATTTGGAGATTTAAGCTCTGTAAATACCCAGTTTCCAGGCCTAAAGTCCAATTTTGAATTCCTTCAAATGTAAAGTTCCTGAAATACAAATAGGAAAAAACCCCCAAAGTCAAAATGAATCTGTAATTACATTTGTATGAAAACATGTTGCTTTGAAACTAGGAGGTTTCAAGTTTGATATTCCAGAATCAATAAATTTGAGTTGTTTGCACATGTATTTTTTTAAATCTGAAAATTTGTCAGATTTCTTCTGGCCCACAAGAACGATTCCTACTGACCAATGCCAAGCTCTGTGCTGAGTGGGAAGTATTTTTGCCAGGGATATTGCAGACGTGTCCCAGCTGATATGAGACTTTGAAATCTGTTGGATTAACTTGATGCTCCAAGCGGTGGCACTCTGGAAATCTGTGTCCCAGGGCTGCCAAGTTAAGGAGCTCTTTCAAGTGCAGAAAATATCCATGTGTTCTTCATTTACCCCGAGCTGGGTCATCATCAATCCCTCTCTTGGGTAACACAATTGATAAAATGCAAAGCTGAAGGGGATTGGAGTATTTTTATTATTAATTTCTAGAAGGCAAAGCTAAAAGGAGAGAGAACTGATGAAATTTTTATGCTGTTTGCTACAGAGGAGAAAGGGAAAATAAGTGGATTTGCATGTTTTGACCTTGGCTAGAAGGGGTTTGGATATTTTCAAGACACCAAAGTTCAAAAATTTCCTGTGAGCTATGCCCATGAAGACAACCCTTCCTCCAGGAACCTCTTCCTGTCCTCCAGAACACCAGTGAATTAAAAGGAATATTTTGTGATAGAAGATTAATTCTTACTGTTTATTTTCTTTAGTTATTTTATGAACTTTTAAAAAATTGTATTTTATCTCTTTTCCACATGAGAGCTCTGAATGCTTGGAAGGTATTGGAGACTGGACATAATTATAATAAAATAGCTTTGACCTTGGACCGAAACTTGCCAAGGTGACAGAGAAGCACATCAATCAATTACAACTCATGCACAAGATGCAAATGGTAAAGTTGGTTAATATTGTAAGAATCCAGGACCAAAGAAGCTTGCCAATAATTACAGCCAGATCCACAGCTCTATGTCAGCTGCTCTGTTCAGTACACTTTGATTTTTAAAAAAAGCAACTAAAGGTGTGCAAGCTCAGGATCACTGAACACTCCTCCTGCAGGTACCCAGAATTTTCAGACATCCAAGGACACTTGAGAAGCCTCCACCTGTAGGATTCAAAGCAAGGCACCAGGGATGAGAGGGAATTTGGGGCAGGGTAAGGTCCTGCTTTGTCAGAAGAATATTTCTGGGGTGTTTTTTGAGAGCTACTAATTTCTTTAGAGCAATTGTCATTGCCATTTGGCAGAGCAGCACCCCACTCAGTGCCTGTAGGAGGAGAAAGAATAAAATATGTGGGATCTTAGTTTCTCATATAGAGAGAACAAAGCACAGAGACAGACAAGTTGGTGCCATTATCGTGGTGACAATGACAAAACAATGTCTTTTTCTGAGCTGATTTTACAAGATAATATAAAGCTTTCAAAACAAAGCATTGTAAGTGCTTCTGAAATACAAATAGAAGTGGTTTATAACCTCTCCAGCCCTGCAAAGTAATTCTCACTATTTAAAATATGTCTGTGCTTAATGTTGCATATTTTCAGATCATGAATTATGATTTGCTTTAAGTGGCTGCTGCATTTGCTCCCCTTTTGCTCCACAGAGGACAATTTTGGAATTTATTAACTTTTCATTCAGGGTCTGATAGGAATATTTGTACAGCATTCCAAAGGGTGCGTGGTTAGCTCTGAAGAGACCTAACCCAGGCCCTGAAGGGGTCAATTTTTAATGGGATTTTAGAGGTGACATTAACAACAGGCTTGGGGCAATGAAGCACAGACATGACAAGGTACTGGGATAAAATGTGCTTTCTCCAGGTTTCATTAATGTCTTTTGGCTCCACAGGTCCCTCCACAGCAGAAACTCTTCCCAACACACTGTGCCTGAAGGAAAACTGTGGCAGTAAGGTAAATCATCCTGCCCCACAGCATTTGAGGAAATTTGGACAACATTTTTTGACCCCTGGGCTGTTCATTTCCATCACCCCCTGCTTTCTGCTCTGCTGCCACTACAAAGAGCCACTCACCAGCTACTCAGGAGATTTGGGGTCCTTCTCAACAGGCACTTGGCACAAGGCTAGTCTTGAAGGCCAGGTGTGCCCAAATTCCTATTGAATTACTGCTGGATTTGGGGTGGGAAGGAAGTCTGAAGCTCTCTAATCCAGACTGCTCTAAGAAGGAAGAACCTGAAATTTTCACACTTGGTAGCTCATGGCCAGAACCAGTTAAATTTTGAGCATCTTCAAGGTTCTCCCAGTATGTGTTGCAGTGTTTGATCACTGCCATGGTGGGGTCAAAATCCCCTCGTGCAACATTTACTCAGAATTTCAGTCCTCTGAATAGGAAATGGGACTTGCTTGGGCATTTTCCTTCATTTTGAGCAGCCTGTAGAAACATCAATCAGGCTGAAAAGCAGAGAAAACATAATCCACTTTTATTATTAAGGCTCTTCTGAAAATAATAAATAGAGAAATTGGGTAAAACAGGCTACAACAGAAGGATTTAAATGCAAATCTTGCCTTGCGATTCTTGCCTTTCAGAAGACCAAGAAATTGATTCCTGGTTAGGATTTAGCCAATTCACCCATCACATTGACGCTCATTTTTTGGGGTTAGTGAAGAAATCCCAAGAGACTTTGCCTTGGAAATCAACACAGTCAGAAAAAACTTCTCCATTAATAAAAGTATTTGAAGAGCATTTGAGAGAATGTATTAATTTTATAAGAGAACTGAGAACCTGGTGTTGAAAAAATATCTTTATCTCTTAATTTCCAATGTTCTGACTCTGTTTGCATTGGAACATCACTGGAAACAAAAAGATGAGGATAAATTCATGCTACCTCTGAACATTTAGTTCTGAATTTAGGAAGAAACCTCCTTTTTTGTACTCATGTATTTTGTCTGCCTGCAGAAGCACGACAATGTTTTCTGTCTTGATAAATTTCAGGGATGAGTTTTATGATGACTTCTGGGTTAAGAGCAGAATTTTAAAAGACATTTCTGGATAAACAGGTGTATTTATTATGAATGGTTCTCCTGCAGTTGCTCATCTACCTTCATCTTTAGCAGATTTGTCTGAAGTCACTGCAGGGAATATCTATCACAAAACTTCCTGTAACTTTAATAACATTTATCATGGCAACAGCTCTTGAAGACAGGAGGGAGTTTTTCTCTCCGTTGGTTTCACGAGAGTAATGAAGTTGGTATTTAGTACCCTACCAGGTGCTTTACTGGGATTGAGAAGTGAATTGAAAGCAGGATTCCCCTGCCCTGGGTTAACATCCTGATGGCAAGAACATTCTCCCCACTGTATCAGAGAGGAGAAGTCCCTGCCCTCTGGCATGTCCATGTGTGCTGAGGATGAACAAGGATTAAAGGTTCCTGTTTTGGGTCACAGTGCTATCACAGTCATATACAGCTGGAAATCAAAGTATCCCTCTTGTGCTCATTAAAGAACTGGTGGCATATTTTAGTAGCTTTTTACAGGAGAATTCTTCCTTTAAATCTGCAAATTCACATTTGGGTGTCTGTGCATTAAGTAGCATATACATATTCATCCTCACACCCTGTCTGCATCTTCTGCTGTGCCATGTGTGCTTAACTTACATGGCAGCTATGCATCATCTTTTTTTTTTTTTTTTTCCAGTTAAATAACAGCAAAATTCTCATTTATGCAGAGGTTATAAGGTTTTAAAATGTCAAAAAAAAAAAACCCAAGATGGAGTTGGTAATTGATTAACCTCGGGTGGTGCAAAGCTTCACCATCAAACAGTCACTGTTTAGTGGATTTAAAGATGTATTGAGTTGTCTAGTACTAAGGATAAAATTAAATCCGAAATTTCCTTTGGAGTTAATTGTCACTTACTTAGCAGCTTTTCTATGAGAAAAGAATACTATTTGAAAATTAACTAAAAATACACTAAATATGGTGTCTGTATAACTATTGCAGCTAATCTGACGTAGATGTTTTAAATAAGCAAAGTTTTTTTGCTCATCAGTTCACCTACCTAGGCAATAATTATCAAATCTGCAGCCTAGAAAGAAGTATTTTATGTGAAAATCAACTTCATTGCAGGTATGCATAAATAAATGAAAGGAACAGTAAAATGAAAGGAACATAAATGAAAGGAACAGTAAAACATGTTTTTAGCAACCCACTCGCAGTTTAGTAACATATGTCAGGCAGGGAATATGGACATATGTTATGTCAGGCAAGCAAGAGAGTTTTGGAGAGAAACCAAAACACTTGGAGATAGTGGTTCTACTCCTTGTCCTGTGCTGAATTTCTGAAGGGAAGGGTGGGAAGAGCACCAGAACCACTGCCTGAGGCCTCCTGTGGTGTCTCAGATATTGGGCAAAATGACAAGGAGATCACCTGAAAACACCAATTCACTATTAGGCTGAAATGTTTAGATCTGTTCAAAGGGATGGACTGTGGGGGTTTTTTTAGTATTGGAGAATTGCCAAAATGAACAGAAATTTATCATGAATAACATGAGGTCTATTGGCTATTCTTTTACATAGGTGCAAACCATTATGACAACGCTGCTGGCGTTGATCTAATTAAAAGCTGGTGTTTCTCCGATGGTCTTTAATAAGTTCTGCTACATGTATTGCATGCAGACAAGCTCTGATTTTGTCATTTATGACCAGGAACACTTGACCAAGGCACTTCTGGACATGTACAGGAAGGAGATGCAGGAGAAGACCTGAAAATCACACAGAAGTGACAATTATTCTAGAAGTATCAGTAATGATCACATTGAAGGCATGGGAACAAACCCAGTCAAGCAAGAACTGTGTTTTTATAAAAGAACATGAACACAGCATCCTTCTTTTCTTTTCAAAGAACACATTGTATGTACAATTTTGCAACTAGAAAAAGGCAAAGGGAGGATTTCCTGGTTACCTAATCCTGGCATTTCTTATGTGCCTGTGTGTTGGAATTAGAGAATCACATCTTACTTTTCTTTTTGCAGGAGCTCTGTGTCATTTCTGGCCTTGGTTGCTCAGCACTCCCTGAAAGAGTTCATTCTTCATCTTCCTCCCTCTACCTTCAGTGGTGCTCCTGCCTTCCGTATGTCTGGTTCAAAATAATCAACTTTCTTATGGATTTAGTTGCCAATCTCATTAATGCAGTGCTCTTTCTGCGAAACATAAATGTAGTTATGCAACACCTCTTTGAGGTGAGCACAGGCTCCCTTAATTACTGGGCTTATTTTGATGAGAAACTGAAGCACACAAAGAGGAATCTACTAAATGTATCTACTGACTGTGCACCCTCATTTTAGGACTTGTAATAAAAAGGAGGTCAGAATAAAAGTCATGGTCTCACCTGACCTTAAACTTTATAGAATCATAGAAATATTAAAGTTGTAATCAGAGTATCAGGTCAAATCATCAACCCAGCATCATCACCAGGTTTACCACTAAAATATTACCTCAACTGTTACATCCACACATTTTTTGAACACTTCCAGAGATGGTGACTCCACTGCTGCCCTGGGGAGCCTGTTCCAATGCTTGACAACTCTTTCTGTGAATAAATTTTTCCCTAATAGCAAATTGAATCCACCCTTGGCACAGCTTCAGGGCATCTTCTCTCCTCTTGCCACTTGTTTCCTGGGAGCAGAGACTGAAACCCAGCTGTCTAGAACCTTCTTGCAGGCAGTTGTAGAGAGTAAGTATGTCCTCCTTGAGCCTCCTTTTCCCTAGGCTGAGCCCCCCACTGCTGCTCCTGGTGCTTCAGATCCTTTCCCAGCTCTGTTTTTGTAAATGTCTTTCTTGTAGGACAAAGACTGGGGCTGCTCATTAAATCCTCCTTGGATATCTTTATACGGAAAATAGATTTCAGACAGATGCCAAAAAATGTTTTTGAGGTAGCATGATACAGGCCAACTCCACTCTGGACTTTGTAGGGGAGCAAGATGGGGGTCAGCTTCTTTTCCCAGGAACAAGTGGGAGGACAAGAGGGAATGACCTCAGTCTGTGCCGGGAGAGGTTCAGATTGGCATCATGGGGAATTTCTTTATGGAAAGCATGGTCAGGCATTGGAAGAGGCTGCCCAGGGAGGTGGTGGAGTCCCCACCTGGAGGTGTCCAAGGAACACCTGGCACTCAGTGTTCTGGGCTGGTGACAAGGTGGGGATCAGTCATAGATTGGGCTCAATGGTCTCAGAGGACTTTACCAATCTCAATAACTCTGTAATTCTGTGAAGAAAGAAACAAGTCTGAAGCTGCCTGCCGTGCCCCGTGATTTCGAGGACCCTGTTGGTCTGGTGACTGTAGAATGAGATGTTTCTCATTTCGTTCCTCACAAGGTGCTGTGGGTATGGAAGAACACTGGTGGGAAGCAGGTGGGGCCTGAGCAGATAAAAAAAGGCTCAAAGAGTGGATGGCAGGAGTTCCTGAGATGTATTCCCGACCTCCAGCCTGATGCATGCTGTGAACACAGATGTAAGTGGAGTCTGAGCAGGAGCTGTTCCCTGTCTGCCTTGCTGCATGCTGACCTGTGCTGCTCCTGCCCTGCCTCCAGCTGAGGGAATAAAACCCAGACAAAGCAAATCACACACACACACACATGCCAGTGTTATTTCTTGAATAAATTTTTATTTAAAATATTTATTAATAAAAGACTTTTATTCAAGAAAGCCAGGTCTGGACAGAAGACTTGAGACACGTTGCGTTCGTGTTCGGATTCGGTTGTTTATTATTTCTTATCTAAGTTAGAGTCTCATGAGGTGTGAGCTCTGTCTAACAGGGCAGAAAAAATAGCCCCTTCTAACTCATTTCAAGGACTTTTAAACAATAAGCAAAGACAATTAAAACCCGACACCTAAGTTATTTTTATTTATAATCCAATTAAAGATCACTCAATGTCTGCAATTAGAAAAGATCACCCAAGCCCAAGAAGAAGGAGGAAGATGACAGTCAAGAAAAAGGACTCAGGCAATGCCCAAATCCCTCTATATTGTCCCTTATATATATTATTACTATAGTCTATATCCCAAAACCCCAAACTTTAAGTATTTCACCCTGTGACATTACACACTTCTGTACAAACTACACACCAGTGCTATCACAGCTTTGGAAGCCGTTCCCAAGGCCTCAAGTCAAAGGCAGTATCGTCCTGAGGGTCCCTACCTGTCAGAACAGAAAACCTGACATTTTCAGCATCCAGGGTTCCAACACACACACATGGATCTGTCCCAGGTTCTACCCAGGGAAATTTAAATCCTGCTCAACTCACTCAGGAGAGGCAGAACTCTGAAGCATGAATATTCAATATTATCTTTACCTTAATGCTTGGCAGAAAAGACCTTGAACATTCTGAGGACAATGCAGGAGTATTTTGTCCCATCTCTAGTCCAAAACCTCAGCTGATTGCTGAGGTTAATTTTAAAATGCAGATTGAAGTAATTCTTCAGTCTTTGATTCAATAGTGATTAGGCAATGTTATGCTTAAACTGAGATGTGTTCTGGAAGTGTCGCAAACACAGCATAAAACAATTCTTAGAGTAACTTTTTCTTCTAATTCCATCTCAGCTTGAAGATCCCAAATGAATGGAGTGAAGACTTTAGGTGGTGCATTCAGTTTATGTGGCAAGGTTTTGGTAGAGGAGAGGCAGCAACTACACTGACTGTCTCAGTATAGGGCATGCTTTCCGCCCCTTGAATAATTTGTGTGGGTCTCCTGAATGTTAAAATATGAATTCCTGACTGGATGTAGCATTCCAATCATGGCAATGTGTTTCTCGAAGGTAATAGCTACTTTTGGTGTTAGTCAGTATTAGTTGTTAAAAGTGTATCCTTATATCTGCGCTTTCTTCTGTACATATGCCTACACCTTAATCACAAGGGAGGCCTAAAACCAGAAATCTGTGGGTAGCACAGGTTGTTTATCAGGTTTTTGCTGACAGACAGATCTGTTAATTATCTGTTCCTATTGAGGCTGGTGTGTGGAGACCAACTGGCTTTCCATTCTTTCTCCAGTGCACAATGGGGTTGTCTTTAACACCCACTGTATAATCTTGCTCCTGAATTACACTCTGCTGAGCAGGAATGCTGCTGCCTTGGTGTGGAGTGTGGGCTGCACTGAGGAGAGACAGGCGTGGACATGAGAAGAGGGCAGAGGCACTCACTGCTGGGACTCCTGCAGAGGGGTAAAGGTGGGGCCCAGGGACTCTGTGGCGATGTTCCAGTTGTTGGACAGCTGAAGGAGGAAAGCAGGAAGGATTGGATTCAAGGCCAGGCTGAGTGGGGCTTGGAGCAACCTGGTCTAGTAGAAGGTGTCCTTGCCCATGGCAGGGGGGGTGGAATGAGATGAGCTTTAAGGTCCTTTTGAAAGCAAACCAGTCTAGGATCCTGTGATTCCTCTGTTGAGATCTGGTGAGAGTGAAGAGATGATTTCTGAAGGTGGAAGTGGAGAGAGTGCCAGCCTGTGCCTGTCCTGCATTGTCACACTGCCCTGGGGATGTGTTGTCCACCTGAACATCCACCTGGCTAGTTCCAGACTTAAGCCAAAGAGTAAATCTATAGGAATGCACCCCACACCAGAGCAGGTGTTTCCACATAGGGAAAGGTTTAAGACTCACTCCTTGCTGTTTCTATATGGTAAAGGACCCAAAAACTGCTATCCTGACAGTAATTGGCTCAATGCCAAAATAAAAACACTGATATGTCTCTTCAGCTGTTCCTTGGAAATGTAGCTACATTCTATTGGCAGCAAGCCAAATTGTCCCTCCTAAAACATTCGGTATTTAAGAAGGAGCACAGAGATGCTCAGGGCTTTCTGGGGAGTGTCTTATTCAGGTATCAGATGCTTCTCTGGCACCTGTGCTTGGTTTTGTTCTTTTGTTTCTGTATCATTTGTTATTTTACCATTTATTAAAACCTTTGCTTTACAAAACTCACCCAAGGAGCTGTCTGGGAATATTATTAAACCACTCTGGGAGGTTGCAGGTCAACCCTCAGACTTGATACATCTTCACAGGGCTCATTACACTCTGGCCACGTGTAAGACTCTATCATAAATCAACAGATAAACACTGCAAAGGATTGAGAGCTCAGCCTTACCTCTGCAAATTCAAACTCTCACCTGGCAGTGAAAGTGTAACTTCGTCTTTATTGATGTGGTAATGGACACCCCTACCCACAGCAGCATCCACTTGTACTTGGAGATCTAGAGGCACATGCCTTGAGAGCCCTGTGAAAGAAAGCAACATCTCCACAGCTGGAATGACGGTGGTGTCAAGGCTACACAGGATTCTTTACAGAATCAGAAATGCTTCTGAGGTAAGCTTAAACCCACTGAGAGGTGAGATGGGAATTCTGTACATTCTCCAAGAGAGGTATGATAAAAATCGACCGGCTAAATGCCTTTCTCAAATGGCCTTGCCAACTTGTAACAGAGCTCAGAGGTCTGGAGGACATCCTGGAGCCCAGGTTCCTCCTTTACAAGAGGCCACCCTGCTTCTAAGTCTGGATCATGTTCTTCCACCAGCAAAACAAACAGACAATTTATTTGTACAAACCTTGTACAGTCATCCAAGTTTCCCCATTTAATAGCAGAGTTTACTGGGAAAAATCTATTTTGTAGTTTTAGAAACCTTAATTTAGGATCAGTGAGAAAACTCTTACCTAAACACAGAGTTTTAAGACCATATCTGCCATGTTATATTTGTGTCTCTGTTCCTATAATTAAAATAAAAATATAATGAGCCACTAAAATTATTCTTGATGCTGACTGAAACAATTAACAATTATTATTTATAACATAAACAATCTAGAGTGCATTATGTTTAGTTTTCTCTTCAGCTCTGTCCCCAACATTCGCATTTCACTGCTCTACTGGTGTGTTTTGGCACCTGCTTTATTTCTGTCAGCAAAATCAGTTATTTCTGACATTATTTCAGTGCCTTCAGGGCAGAATGCTGGAACTGAACAACTGGTTCCCTCCAAGACATTTTCCAAGCCCATATCAAGTTTCTCTGCTGTTACCCAGAGAAGTTATGGAAGCAGGGCCAGTGGAAGGAACGCACTGGTAGGGCTCACTTTCAGCTGAAATCTATTTCATGCTGTGTATCCACAATTATCTCCATATTTATAGATTTCTGTGTGTCCAAAAATGGAGATCTGAACGTGTACTCTTGCTTCTTTCAAGAGTGAACAGTTTTTATGTTAACCAGAGAAACCACGGCCAAGATCCTTTCCAGCAGTCTCTAAACACGGGATCTCTTCAGCCAGGTGTCCTGGGTCTGCACCACAGACATTTCTCCACCACCTGTAGGCCTTCAAGATTTTTTGTGCTGGAGAAAATCAATTAATCTCTGTAGTCACTCACAGCATGGTGAAGGGGCAGACACATTAAGCAAAGCTCTGACAGAACTACAGCTTGTGGTATGAATTTGTCATCTTACATCTCCGGTGCATGGCCTTGATTCCCATCAATGTCTCTGTTAATTGAAACCTTCCTCAGAAAATGCTCTGCAGCCTGAGATTTCCAAGACTGTCCCAATTCAAGGTTTCATTTCTGCTTGACACTCCCATCTTTGCTTTTCCTCTGCAGAAGTAATCCAAACCTGTTAATTCCTTTTGGATACAGAAAAGAAACAAGCCCTTTTAATACTATTTTCCTGTCATTGTTAGGGCAGACAACAACACACAGACATGGTAAAATGACATAGTAAATTCTTCAGAAGGCTCAGAAAGCCCTTTATTATGGCCACATGTTGTCTTTTATACAGTTTGTAAAAACCTCGAGGGCAACTTCTAATTGGTTAATAACTTTCTTGTTAATTATTCTGTTGGTTAGTAAAAGGTATTTTATTTGTCCATCAAATCTATCTATTCTCAGATTGTTTAGATATTTTCTTTACTGATTCTCATGGGACATATCTCTTGTTATTACAGGTGCACTTATTTTTCACCCTCAGACTAGATTGTTGTGTTAAAGGAACTTCTCATTCTCAAAATAGCTTCATATGGGAACTTAAGATTGCTTGTTAGCAGCACTTAGAAGAAATGACAGGCTAGCTTTTACCCTATTCCTACATTTTCCAGGATAAGGCTCAATTTACCTTGAAAATCCCAAGTATCAACAACCTCGTTACACCTTAGAAGCATCAGGTGAACTGCAGATTTTTCTTTATATAGCTCAGTTTGTTTACTCTCTGCCCATCCTTGAGCTGAGTCACTCTTAATGGTAAATATAAATACAATTGCAATCTCGAAGCTGCTTTTCCTTTGTCTGCAGTTCCCCCATTCTTGCCCTTAATTGCAGTAAAAACTTGAGCAAATCAAGAAAATGGGGCTGAAAATAGGCACAGCGTCAGTGCTGGAAAGAGAGGTCCTTGTCCCTGAAGGACTTGATTCCAAAAAAATATTGAACTCCCTCAACTTCCCTTAACCATGGAGAATCAATGGATCTTTGCTCCCACCCAAGCAGGCAGCAGTGATTCCTGCTCATGCACACTTGGATGTTCCTGGGAGGACTGGGAAGAATCAGGGTGGAAGGGTTGGGGGGGGTTGATCTCTCCTCTGAACTCCAGATAATTTTTCACTCCAGATGAATTTGCCAATTACCACTTGGATATCTTGTAATGTTTCCTCTTTGCTCAGGGCAATCAGTGGATAGAACAGGGAGAGCTACCCTGAGCAGAGCATTTTTCTTGATAACACTCAGTGTGCCAGCATTCAGTTTATGAAAAATATCTTCCCAATTACTTTAATCTGTTTTAACTAGTTTCAATAGAGCGAGGAGAGTTGATGTTTATAATATTGCAGATGGCTGTGTACAACACACATTTCTGATTCTTGAGTATTTTGTATATATTCAGGGAATCTTGAACACTGGAATTGAGTCTGTTTGACCATCTTAACATCTTGTAGATCAGTATGTAACATTTTATCTAGATGAGTTTCTCCCATATTCTGATGACAGTCAAACTATTTTATTAATTTTTTTTTTAACTTGTCCTTATGCTGGTTGATATTCACTTAACAGAGCTCTTCATCTCACATTGTTAGTTGTGTTTTCCAAATGCTATTTCTCTGAGCAACTCCAGATGAAATAAGATGTTCTTTTCCCTTTATCTCTGTTAAGCTTATGCATCCTGGCTTTTCTATCTGGAATGATGGATCCCAGCACTATTGAACACACTGCAATCTTGATTTCATTATCCCTCAGTCCCATGTGTTGGGCCTTTTACCAAAGTTGTGCCTTTTGCTGTGGATAGCTCTGATATTGGATAATTAATCTGTGAATTCAGGATATTGTAAAATAGATAGCAATAAATTTCCCTGGAACATGACTTTTTAGGAGTTAAGAAATTTACAGGATGGAAGGTCTGTTTCCACAAAAAAAAAAAAAAAGTATAATTAAAATAGTAAATCCTTCTTAAGGTAATAAATATTAATAATTAGCATTACAAATTGCAGCAAAAATATAAATGTCACTAATGATACAATACTTTAAATTAAAAATAACATCTATATATTGACATTATAAGATAGTATATAATTAGTAATTGGATTAGCAAACAAGTATTGATTTATAGAGATAAGTTAGGTGAGGGTTGCTGTAGTAAGTCATCTTTCTGATCTGTGGGCTGTGATTCATCTCATCAAACTCTTCATGTCTGTGATGTGTTTGGATGTGTCTGAGCTTGGGTGGTCATTGTGGACAGAAATGGACATTTCCAGGACGTAATTCATTTCTGCCCTAGGAAGGATTTATCAGTATAAGATTAAGTCTTTCCCAGTGGTCAGAATGTCCAGATCTAAGGCTCAAATCCTGACATTTTCAGCGAGGACTAATCAATGATGGTCTCCTGGAAGACATAAACCAAATAAATTTCATATTGTCTGCCTGTACAATAACTCTGCAAAACACTTTCCATGTGGAAGCTTTTCCAAGAATTTCAATAGCTGATCTTTTCCCTGTGATTGATGTTAGTTGTAAACTACATGGACATGCTCAGAATTGTTTAATGCAAATCAACTCCTAAACTATTTTCACAGGATGATTTTGTCTGTTCCTTGCTGGAGAAGCTTGAGAAGTGCAGGGTTTAACTCCCTGTTGTCAAGCAATAACTCTCCAAAATGCTGGAAAACAGTTGAAATCTGTCTCATTCATCACCAGGTTGTCAAAGCACGTGGGATAGTGGGGCTTTGATTCTGTGTTCGTGTTCATGTTTGGAAGTAGAAAGCAATTGATTATCCATTAATGAAAACATTAATCCCTCTTGGCAGGTTCTTATCAGCCAAATGCTGCCTCAGCTCATCTGGAAACATAAACCATAGCATACTGAGGTCTTGCAAGTCCATTTGTATTAAACCCAGCATTTTCTAGAAATTACAGATAATTAGTCCAATGGGAAATGCAGCTAAACCACTCCTGCATAGTTACTGAATTACCCTACATGCCAGTGTTAGTCCCCATGAGCTGAATATTCACATTGAGAAGAATTTGGCCCCTAAAGGTATTAGAAGGAGGTATAGCACTGTCTCCCAATAAATCTGCCCTTATCGTTGTGGTTTGCTATAACAACCTCACTTTCCAGGAATATGAAGTTTAAAATGTTCTAGGAAGTACAAAAATACCCCGAAGCATGAAGTCACATTATTTCTTCTCCCACAGGACTTACCACAGAGGATATGGAAATTCAATGGCTTCAGCTTGGAACTAAATGTGTGTCCTGCCAGTAACAGACAAGAATGCATCGGGAGTCTCAGTACATCATATGTGAAGATGAAACTGCATCCAAATTTCTCCATTTCATAAACACACAATTCCATCTTGAGGTAAAGAAAATCTTCCTTTATTCCTAGTCCAATCTTTTTGTCGGTTTGAAGGAAAAGTTGTCTATTGTGTGGATTCTCTGATGTCAGACATCAAAGTTCCTGTGTGGACCAAAATAATAACTCCACAGCAGTCACTGCATCAACCTTGAATATACTTTTTTTCCTTGGTGTTATGTCTTTATCAGATGGAAATTTTACGTCTTTCTGTTGTTTGTTTTTTTGTGCTCTCCCAAACATAAAAAGAAGAAAAGGACACATTCTTCCCTGTGAGGGTGGTAGGCATTGGCACAGGTTGCCCAGAGAAACTGTGGATTCCACATCCTTTGGAAGTGTCCAAGGTCAGGATGGATGGGATTTGGAGCGACCCAGGATAATAGAAGGTGCCCCTGCCTGTGGCTTGGTTTTAGAACTGGACAGTCTTTGAGAACCTTCCCAACTCAAATTATCTCGTGATTCTATGAAAAAAAGGAAAAATAAATCACAATTACAATCACAAATATGAAAAATTCACAATTGGACTTTACCTTGAGAAACTCTGGCAAAATCCCCCCATCCAAACCCTATGCTAAATTAGTTTTCTCTGGCACAGCAAAAGAGAAGTCTGAATGTTGTAGAAAAGGGAAAGGAGCTTAAATCTACAAGGTTTGGTGATAATGTTTGCATAATGGAAATATGTATCAGAGGCCAAAGGTTTAAGACAAGATTATACTGGAAATAATTCAGCATTGACCTGGTGACACCCTCTGCTTTGTCTTCACAGTCATGTCTCAGCGCTGTAGGAGGAAAAGGTTGCCAAAGGCAATGAGACCTGACAATTCATTAAGTATTCTGACTTTCTGTCTCTCCTTTAAACCTACAGCAAATCCACGTTGTTAAATACTTGCTGCAGATCTGGCTTTACAAACATTTAGGATACATTTTCAAGGTTCTTAAAATGCTGTAAATGTCTGATAGCCCATGAAACCAGATGTGTTGGGTTTTTTTTCCCTTGAGTAGAATGTATGTGGGATAACTTTTCTTACTTATTAAAGAAAGAAACAATAAAACGAATGAAGCAGATTGAATAAGAAGTTTCAAATTCTTCTCTGAATTATTTTTTCCTGATGTGCATTACTTGATAACCTCCTACACCCTAAATTGTAATTTCATTTAGAGTGAGGAAGGAGAAACACTGCCTCCCCTCCAGGGCTGCTGCCCCCATTCCTCTGGGTGCCGTGGTAGGGATGGTGTTGAGTCCACCTTATTAAGCTGAGTGAATTTTGGGCTGAAAACCAACATATTCAGCACCTCTGTGCAGGGTGCAGCCTCTTCTCTGGGACCTCAGACCTGTGAGGGCCGGGACCTCAGACCTGTGAGGGCCGGAGGCTTTGATACATTGATACACATGTCTTTGATATATTTTCTCTTCCTTCCTGCTCTTCAAATACAAATATTTCTGTGCACCACAGAACTGGGGCTTCTCCCTCCATTTATTTTGTAGATTCTTTGGATCATTAGGTTGGGGAAAGGTCACTGAGTCCAACCATCCCCTCATCAGCACCATGTTCACCACGAAACCACCTTCCCAAGTGTCACAGCCACATGCCTTGAACCTTTCCAGGGATGGTGATTCTTCCACTTCCCTGAACAGCCTGTTCCTACCTTACAGAGAAGAATTCTTTCCTAAATTTCGTCTAAGCCTCTCCAACCTGAGACCACTTCCTCTGGTGTCTGTCTGCTCCTGTGTTTTTTCCTGAATATACTTAAGTTTGGTTTTGAAACTTCTCTTTTTGGCTCCTGATTTTGTGAAAACAAGTTATGTTTTCGTATTTGTCCCTTGTGAAGGGTGATTAATAGCAGAAGGGTCATATTTATTATTTCATTTCTACTTTCCATCAATCTTACAGGTGATATTAACGTAATAATGCATAAACAGGCTATGAATTGACTTTGACTGGGAAAAGAATAATTCTGAGATCATAACCAAAAATAGCTATGTTTTTAGAGCAAGCTCATAACACCCGTGTTTCTCTTTAGCATGATGCCTAATCCCATTATATTAAACAAATTACAAAAAATATCATAAAAATAGAAGGTAGAAGACATAATTATTGACTTCGTTTGGCTTGAAGGAATAATACTCAGTTTCAGCCAAACAAGATAGCATCAAATTTTTATTCCTTGCATTTCATTACTTATGACTCATCTTTGGCCAATCCAATTATCATTATAAATACTGCAACTGTTTTCAAAATTTATTTCACATCACTTTAGAAAACTTCCCCTGTACTATTTACCAAAATCAAACAAATACTAAATTAAAACAAGATGCACTAGCAATGGACTTAGAAAATTTAGGATTGAGACCTGTCCAGAGGGAAAAAATGGAAAAGCTAAGATAAAGGAGAAAGTCCTGGAGTCTGACTTAAAAACCAGGTGACAGCAACAGAATGTACTCTTCCTGCACAGAAGGCTTTGTTCTTTTTTAGGTAGAAGGAAATGAAAACATAATAGATTGAAAATGAGTTCAGTAGGAAGTCATTTGACGTTTTGGACAATTGTTGAAAACTGACTATTTTAGCTTGGTTTGAGGTATTTGGTGCAAAGCTACAAAGCTGCAAAGCTACAGCTCTAAAGCTGTCTTTGCTATTTTGGGAGTCTTTCCCTCAATAAATGAAGGTGAAGGTGGTGGCACATGGAAGCAGGAGCTTTGGCAGCAGCACTCCCAAACTTTTCATCACAGTCAGTGTCCTAATTCTTCCCTTTCTTGCAGATACTTAGGACTCATGCAATCCTTTTCCAGCTGTTTGGGTAGGAACAGAAGGACATTTGGGCTGCCAATAACCAAATCTCAGCTTCTCTAACTTCTCTGTGCCAGAATTCTGAGAGAGAAACCTGCAACTCATGTCAGGGCTACTCTGCTTTCTGCTGCTCCAAGTTCTTTTCCAAAGAAAATTGTCAGCAAGTCCTTTGAAGATGAATATACCATCTGTATGATTATAATTGAGTTATTTCTGTCTTATCTATTTGGGTTTTCTTTACTTTCCCCCCTCCAATTTGTTGTTTACTCAACTCAGAATTCAGTGTACAAAATATTTTCTTTTTGTATGAAGAACTAGTGGGTTTTATTTCAGCTTTTTCCCCAAGGTAGAAAATTCTCAGCTGCTGTTTCCCACAGTAAAAGCCCAGAGCAGTTAGATACAATTAATATATGGAAAAGAAATTGGTTGGTACAAATTGGATGATTGCACAGGAAACAAGGTTCTGGTTCAATGGTGTGGATTCTACAAATCCAGTGAAGAGTCGAAGCGCTCAGAAGGAGCAGCATCTTCATACAACAACAGCACAGAGCCTCTGGTTGATGACATAATTCAAGCTGTTGTTTAGTCTCAAAATCTCCTAGGAACCCAGGCAAATTGTGAATGGAAAGTTTTAATGTGGATGCAGTTTTGAAGCCTTTTGAGGGGGTTGCAGAGGTGCTTGAGCCAGGTCCAGGCTTTCCCAGAACACAGGCAGGATTACACCTGGACTTATTTTTCCATCTTCTTTTATCCATCAGACTTTTTTCTTTCCACAAAATAAGTTCTGCAGGATGTGGATTTACAGTTTCTTAGATCCCTCGGCAAGTCTTTAGATCCCTTTGCAGCTGGTATAGTCCTGAGGAAAACTCAAACCAAATTTGTCTGAGTTCTGCAGAGCCTGGTAACCAAATTATGGCCCACCTTTTTGCATTAAAAACTGTGCACAAGAACAGATATTGCAAGTAACTAACAGGTGAAAAATTCATACCTAATTGATTTATAGGAATTCATTCCTCTGTCCCATCTCACAATACCTATTTGAAACAGTATTTTTACAGCCAGCGAGAATTGGAAGCTCTTCAGGACTTTTGCACCCTTGCTGTGAAATGGAAATGTTTTAGATGCTTTGTAAACAGGAGAGAAACACTTAGAGCATCCCACTCTGACACACTGGGAGTTTTATAATAATTAATTAACTGTATGAGCTTATAAATGCAACAATAATTGTGCCAAATGGGACATTGGCTCCGATTTCCCCTGGGTGTATTACCTGATTAGCATTGATTTACTGTCCTGGGCTCTGTTAGATTAAATAAAGTTCTCACAAACACGTCATATTTTAAGTAACTGCATTCACTCCCCTATTCTAAAGAAAAAGAAAGAAGAAAGAAATAGCCATGAGTCATATCTTTTATGCATTAGCCTGAAAAGTTACAATCCAGGATTCTCATAAAGCTAAATGACATTTTGAGAGAAAATGTAAAATCTCATCAAAATCTTTTTCTGGGAGCTCTTCTGATAGCTCTGAATGCTACCCCACACTGACTTTGTGTTCCACTTGGCACACAAAGAAATTAAATGTATTATTTACCAGACTTGTACAAGACAGTACTCCTGGAGAAAGGGCTGCACAGGGATAAATAGCAGTTTCAGCAGCACAAAACTGGCGAAAAGTGAAATCTGATTCCTATGTAAATAAATGGCTCTCTAAATGACACAAATCACCGTGGAAGGAACATTTCTAACTTGAAAGAAAACAAGAGCAGATATAAAGTTCTTGTTTCTTAAAAGTATTATTTTTCCTACATTTCAAATGCCGTAGAAGCCAGAAGTATCTTGAGAAGGTCCCTAAACATTAACAAATATATTTTCAGTAATAACAGCTCTAAGTGCTTTCATTTGGCAATGATCACAGATAATTAATTCCCTCTGAGAATGAAGTTTAAATAAGATCAGAAAGGAAAACACTGCTGGGGAGGGGTGTGACACAGCAAGGCTGGTGTTAGTCCTCAGCTCCTGGTGCTCCTCTTTGCCTCTTAATTCTTGGAGTGTTGGGACAAGGGGGTGGTCGTTAGGAGCAAACCTGGTGTAATTCTGCTCTGCCTTTGCAGCCCCCTGCTCAGTCTGTGCTCAGAGTAAATCCATCCCCCTCCTGCAGTGCTCATATCCCTCCTCAAATACTCTGCTTTTCTCTTGAAAGCTGCTGGCTTTGGCTTTCTCTGTTTTTTCAAAATATCCTTTTTTGTGTTGTGAGCTCTCAGAAGCCCTCTAAAGAACAGATCCCCAGTGAGAAACAAACAAGCTGTTGTTCTGCTAATTAATATCCAAGCTTTGAAGTCTGGCCTTCCTGACCAGGGCACTAGCAGGTTATTGAATGCTCTTGCCTCTGAAATTAGAAAGAAACATCTCCACTTCCAATATTTTGGTGGGTGTTTATTTAAGCCAAATTATTCACAAAGGCTTTATGATGTGGTGGATAGCAGAGAGACTATGGTTCACTGCTTTTTTTTTTTTTTTAAATTTTAATAAGGAAAGATTAAATTCTGTAGGTCAGAAAAGAATGAGTAAAATCCTTCCCTCTATGGCGCTTTGCATTATCTGAGTGCATTTTCTTTCTGGGAACATGCTAATCTAGTTTTAATTAATTTTGCCCCCCCACCCCAAGCATGGATGTTTTGAAAGAAATATGTACCCAAAGTCTCAAGTTTGGGTGACTCATGTAAGCTATGAAAATATCTGTACTTTATAGTGGCTTTATGAACCAATAATCTCTGCTTAGCATTCAAGTTTAACTCATGTATTTGCTAGGCTGAGGGCCTTTTTGACCGACACTAAGTTAAAAATCAAATCTCCATAATGCTTAAACACCTGTATTAAGAAGCTTAGCTGAAGTTTATATAACCTTTAGATTGCTGCAGTGCCTTAAAAATCTGTTTAAACGAAGCCTTTTGGATTATCTCTTGATTATAACGTATTTAAGGATTTTTTCTTTGCCTTTTTTTTTTCTGTCTCTACATTTTAAAGCTGCAGATAAAAGCAGAGTATTACTTTTCTATATCATGCTTTAAAACAAGCAGTGGGCAGTTGGTGAATTCTCTAAAACTGCCTTGCGAAGAATCAGAGTGCAAAATGTTACGGCCATTTTCCTTAAATTCCAAGCAGGATAAAACACTACCTTCCCATTTTCGGTGATGTTCATGGTGACAAGCGGTAAAGCAGTTAAATTTTTAGTGATTTGGGCTCCTGTGATGACCAGCCAGCTGCATTGGCAGCAGATAATAATTAGGGAAAGGGCAATGGGCAGTTGATTGTCTTGGTCAGTGCATGTAGAAAAGAGACTTGCACAAAAACTCTTCCCGCAGAAACCGCCACGTAACACAATTCTTTCTGCATATTTATTGTATTTAGGGATTGTGATTTGGGCACGCTTTAAGGTACTTAGAACAAATGATGCATGAGTGGGCTGGACACCCTGTTAGGGAGACCTGAGCAAAGATCCCAGGAAAATGCAAGTTGGCTTTTTAAGTGGATTTTAATTTCGGAGTGAATTTCATCCCAGTAAAATCCAGGTGAGTTTTTAGCAGACAGAGAATGTGAGTGCCTGTGTAACAAACAGAATTATAGAATGATTTAGTTTGGAAAAGGCCTCCAAGATCATCGGGTCCAATGACAATGATTGGTCCTTTAACCAAACCCCATCTTGTCAACTAAACCAGAGCATTTGAAAAGAATAATGTTATTAACCTAATGATAATACATGCAATTAATCTGCTTTTAGGAAGGTGGAGTAAAGCTGAGGAAAAAAAAAAAAAAAAAAAAAAAGTCGTCTGTTTCTTAAATAATGGTCTAAAATACAAGTTACTGCACTTTTCCAGTTTTGCATTACTGCTTAGGAACTCCATATAAGTTTCCTTCTGGGCAGCAAGGGAAACAAAGCATAAAGGCAATCTTATTTTATTGGGATGAACTTGGGGTAGGCAGTCCTAAGGCAGAGAAAGATTTTCCTATGTGAAATAATGTTTACAAATAATCAAAGCATCTGAAATTAAGGCAGCTATGAGGCTTAAATCAAACCAAGTCTCATGCTGTGGAAAATGGCCCCCACATGGCATATATTCCTTTTATATTTTTGCAAAGATTTTATGGTATAAGAAACTTTTTTTTTTCATTTTCTTCCTTTTTTTTTTATTTTATTTTGACCCCTTCTTTTGATTATACCTTTTTGGTTTCACCTTTTTTTTTTTTTTTTTTTAATATGATTTTATGTTAGCAGTAGTGTCAGACTGGCCCATTCTATCACATAGGTGTGACAGCATGGTCTAAACCATACCAAAACCTATCCTTGGATAAAAATATCCATCAACATAAATTTGCTTTTTGGGATGTTCTAACTGAACTGACAATTGAACTTTTTGTCCAGGTGTGTTTTTAAAGGAATGGGAATTAATTATCTACCCAGGATATTTTAATTCAGCGTGAATTGAGTCTGATGTTATTATCCGGGGATCAGGTGAGAAGAAATCCAGTTGTGAAGGCATGAAAAATTCTTCATTTAGCAGGTTTGTGTTAGTCATCACTCTGCAAGTGCTTCATGCATTCCCTTCACAGTAGGATTTTAATTGGCGAGATCCTCCCGTGCCTAATGACTGCAAATACTGGGTGTTATTTCTGTTTCCTCAGCCTCCTGAGCTAAACTCATCATCAAGGTCTTAATTACTTCCCATCCAAGCAATAGCTGCCATTTATCAGCACGATTTAAAGCTTTTCTCCTTGCACCCACCTGCTAATTTTTGCTATTAAATAAACCCCTGACAAGCAAGAGTATGCCAGCTTGTGGCAAGGAAAGGGAGATATTGGGATTTTTTGACTGCTGTACTACAAACACTGTAAAGCAGCCCCTGGCAGCAGCATCTCAGTGTCTCCTGAGATTTGGGGTTTTCAGGCACTGCCATACATGGTCTCAGGTCTCTGAGTGGGTTCATCTCAGTTTCTTTTTGTTTATTTTGTGCACCCAGGTTGGTGAATCCCTCTGCAGAGTCCAACCTGCAAGTTACAGATTTTTCAGGGCTAAAGGTAAGTTTCTGATTTCCAAAAGACTCTAAATTCTGCCATATTGCCTGAAAAGTCAGCCCAGCCCCTGTCCTGAAAAACCATAAGGACCACCTATGCTTGAGTGGATCATTTGAACTCCACTGAAGAGTTGGGATTTAACCACTGCTAGAGCCAGATAAAATTGGTTTAAGTTTTATCCCCAGTTTTTTGGACATGGGATCAGTCATCTATGAAGCTGAACCTAATATTCCTTTTTGGGAATTATAACTAAATTTTTAGTGACAATCTCAAGGAAGCCTCATTGTAAGACAGGAATTCCATTGTACCTGATTAAAACAAGAACAAGGAGGCCTTGCCACCAGCAACACCTGGACTTTATCAACACCATCTTCTGACATAAGAAAAAAATGAAAAAACCCCTAATCCAAACACCCCTTGAGGAGTAGAGAGCTATTTTGCTTTTACTCGTACACTTCCAAGGTAGTTCCATAAGCATATTGAAGGTTCTTCCAAACTGTGAAAAAAGCAGAGTGCTCTCATATTTCAGTTATATCTGATTGCTTCTCTTTCAAGCTGTGACATAATAGAGAAATTAATTAAACCAAATGTCACTGTAGTCATATCTATAATGAATTTCAGTGCCCTAAAACACTCCAAAAATTGACACGAGAGCACAAGAAATTGTATTAAAAGGCTATGGCATTTAGTAGGCACTTGATAAAGGGTAATGATATAAATCAGACCAACAGTTTTAGGTACTTGAAATAACCATTTATTTGTACATTGGTTTGTTGTCTGGAGACCCTGACTGGGACTGTGCCCTGATGGATGTGCTGGGCAGAGAATCCTCCTCTCCTTGCCTCACCTCCCCTCCCCTTCCCTCCCCTAAAAATGAAAGAAATTAAGCAACAGTTGTGATATAACATTGACTTCCCTTGCAGCTGCAGATTTGGGTATTTCCAGCGTTTTACTTCTTTTTTCTGGAGGGAGTTAGATGCCTGGTTAATTAGCCCTATTTTCCCTATTTAACATATTAAATACGGGAAATAAACATCACCCAGCCTTTATCTCCCTTTCTGAGAGCACACACCTCTCTGCCAGCCCCTCTCTGATGGGCAGTGATGGAGGGAAACCCAGACACCGCCTGAGGTGGTGAGATGAGGTGTTGCAGTGTATCCTCACACCCAAACAAATGTTTCCAAACAAAGGAAAAGAGGGTTCAGGTTCACTTTTAAGGAAAAGCACCAGAAACTTCTGTGTTTCCTTCACCGTGGTTGGCCCAGTGCCAACACAGGGGCACAGGTTGGATTTTTGGGATGTTTCTCAAAACCTGCAGCTGCTTCTATTGGGCAGCAAGGCAAATAACCCTCCTAAAACATTAAGTACTTAACAAGGAGCACAGAGGTGTTCAGGGCTTTTTAGGGTGCCTTAGCCATGTATAAGGGCTTTCCTGCACCTGAGCATGGCTTCTGGGGTTTTTTTGTGTTGTTTGTTATTTCCTCACTTATTAAAACCTTTTGATTCAAAGCACACCTAATCAGCTGTCTCGCAGTTATTCTAAGCCGTTCTTAGAGAAGAGCTGGACACCCTCAGAACTTGATGCACCTTCATGAGGCTCATTACACGCTGGCCTCATGTAAGATTGTGAAAAATGAGGTTCACTTTCTTGGTAAAATTTCGAAAGTTTAATAAAAAGACAATTAGGAGACAGAAATAAAGCAAAATATTAATTATATGGCTGGGTGACTTGGCATCCAGCCAAGAGCACTCCTGCTAACGAAAAGGCTCACTCCTTAAAAGTACCAGCCTGTTGCATATTTATAAATTCCACATGTTTATAAATTCACATGCATGATTCAAGCATTCCTCTTGAGTGAGAATTTCTCTGTTCAGTTTCAACTCCCCCCCAACCATTCTACTAATTTAGCATTTGATTACTCCTTGTTCTTGGTGGTGCCTCTTGGTTGTCTCATGCCCCATTTTCTGATAACAGAAGATCAGTAAATTCCTTCTTGGAGCTTTGCTTCACTATTCTCTTCATCTGGATAATTCAGGAATAGGGGAGGACCCCCTCTACCTTCCCATTTGGCGGTTTAGATGTTACAAAAATGTTTTTTTTACTTTTAATGCTATGTTATAACCCCAAAAATATACATATTCATCTTATCAACATTTCTAAACTCTATTAAAAAGAAACTAGAAAAACCTTCCCACGTTATACATATAGCATTCATTTCAATATTTGGGAAAAGCCAACTTTATAATATGCATTTATAACAAGGTTGTGTCATTGCGGAGTCTCAGTGTCCTCTGCCCATTTCTGATCTAAGAAAGGTAATTTTGGACAATCTCTTTTTTCCAGCATTTCCAGTCCACATCTGCTTTTTGCTCTTCTGATGAAGCAATGAAAAGTAAATTCGTCACGTTCAATATCTTCCAACTGAGCACATTGAAAATGTTAACAGAATCTGTTAGTTTGGCTAATCCAGCAAATTTACCAGTGGCTCCTTGCTTTCCCTGCCCATTCCTGTCTAATTATTCGCTCACTTCTTTGTGTTTATCTCCTCTGCCAGGCAGCTTTTGGAGAGCAGGGGCTCCTCCTGTGTCTCAGAGGGTTGCTTGGTACAGTGAACCTCAGTAGTTTGGCTGTGCTCCTTCTTGCCCTGCTCAGCAATTCCTGATGCCAATATAATTTTAAATGATTCAATGTTTTCTTGCTATTAAACAAATAACACGGAGCAACCTTAGCAGAGCCTTTCACACCCCTCCTGGTTTGTACCCACTTGTTTACAGCTCTACAAACTTCAGCTGAACTCCATCTGCCTGTTTTAAAAGGCATAAAAATGATGTATAAAAATACCTAAGCACCCTACACAAATTCTCATAACTGAAGCCCATATGGCAATTGTAAAAACAGAAATGTAAAAAGTTCAAGGCAGACAACTCAGGAAAAAATACAAAAATATTTAGAGTCTTTTTGGAAAAAAGTTCTTAAAAAATGTAGCTGGTCTCCTTGACACAATGTATTCTGAAAATTTAGTTTCCAACGTAGTGAAAGATACAAAAGTTCCTTAACCTTATAACCCATCCTGATTAAAATAGCCTTCAAATTATATCTCATTGGTAGGTACAGAACAACACATACTACACAGAATTAGCAGAAATTCTCCTTTCCAAAAGCCTAAACTTGTCCAGGTTGGTTTATATTCAATTGATTCATTGTCCTTGAATTTTGAAGTACAAGGCTTTCAGAGCTGGGACACTGCAGTTGCACTCAGGGCTGTGAAAGTAATTTTGAGTCAACATAAGAAGAGTGCAAGTCAGAGAACAAGCTGGAATGGAAATGCCAAGTGAGAAAAAGTGGAACTTATTTTCTTTTCAAATTACTCAACTGGGGGAGTGACAGGAAAAGTTTCACGCTTAAACCCCTTTTGTTTTCTGAAAGTTTTCAGCATCTAAGAGTCCTGGGTTACAGTGGAAATTCTCTTGCTTCTTTTAGCTGTGCTGTAATTTCCATGAGCGGCAGACAGCTTAGCAGTGATACTTACCATGTCACACAGTGCTTCAAAGCCTTGCACAAAAACTGAGGAACACTCTGGAAGATTAGGGGAAAAAAATCACAGTTAAACACAGCTGCATCTTAGTTAATATTTTTAACTACATTTATTTGCAAGAGGCATGTAATTAAAACTGAGAGGAGAGGATTCTGCTCTCACTGCAGGGTACAGTTGTCAGTCAAACCATTTTTAGACCTTGGTCTGAGGATGTGTCTACAAACACTTCAGATTGACAGGCGGGATGTAACAACCTATTTTTGAATAATAATGTGGGATTTGATTGGCAACTCAACAATGGCAGAATGCAGCCATTCATGCACCCTTTTTGTACCTTTTTATACCTTTTTATTATCTGCTGCTGTACCACTCCCCTGTCGTGCACATCCCTGCTGTCAATAAAAATGGGCCTGGCACTGAACTCTACACAGCCAGCACAGTCCACGGGATCAGAACGTCAGAATGAGAACATTAAAACCCAATAAAAAGTAAAATGCTTTTAAATGTAATACTCTGACTGCATCCTGAGCAGCATGACTGGTGTTTCCAGGTCCTTTACAAATACATCTTTGGCAGTTTAACCCTGGCATTGAGTGTAATTTCCAGGATTTCCAGAATTTCCAAATTTTTCCAGAATTTCCAAATGGTCCTGAATTCCACACTGTGATGCAAATCCCTCTAGGCCCCCGTCACATGTGCTCAGAAGTACTCAGAAATTTGAGGGCTGGATTAAAACCTTCAGAAAAACTAAAATACATAAATCCAGGCAGACATAAGGCAGAAACGAAAGTTTAGTTTTAAATAAGTAGAGAATGTTTTAAGTGCCTTAAGCAAATAAAGAGCCTTTATCAGTTAGTAAGAAAAGCCTTAAAGCCTAGTTTAAAGTTCAGTAGCAGAGTTAACTAATCCCTAGATGTAATGAAAACATAATGTAGCATTGCTAACATTCCTAGATAGAAGAGGTAGAACTATGTACATAGAATTTGTGTAAGAAATTACAACCACTTTCACACATCAATGTTAGGCCCGGATAGGTCCAAGAGGGCAGTAGCAGAATCGTGTTTGTAGCTGACTGGGTAGAAAAAAAATAATAAAAATGCACTGCTTTGAGAATACTGGTTATCATGGATGGATGCTGCTGCTGTTACTGATGGGGCTGCTGCTGCTGATGGAGAGGCTGCTGCTTCTGCTTGGGACATGGGGAACTTATGCCAAACAGCTTTGCATAAACTGTTATCCTTTGCACTCTTCACCTTCTAGACTGATCTTCTAGCCATGCAATAAACAACTTTTACAACAACCCAGCCTTTCTAGTCTGCTAGACACTGTGACCTTAAATTCTTCATTTCCTCATAAAAAAAACCCCGTTGCTTTGATTTACAGGGCAGCTTCTTCTCAGGTTTTGTGAAGTTTAGAGAAGTCAAGCTTGTGGTGTGTGTCTGTTCTACCATGGACAGAACATCTTCTTTTTCATTTAACAGGTCTTTGCTTAAATTGTGGTGATAGAGGTGTTTTCATGCATTTTGAAAAGCACTTTGTCAAACATCAGGCTTTACGTCTTTGTCAGGTATCAGTGCTACAATTCACTTACCCGTGACTTTTAATGGTAGCAGAGTGGAGTTCTCTTGGCTTAAAATTTGGTTGTCTGGTACAAGTTATCCTTATAAACTTATCTCACTTTCAACAGAGAGAGAGGGAGGCAGAATTGGAAACTAATTCGCCCATCCATCTCAGCCAGTTTCCTTGGAGGGATGAATTGGCCCTTTGTCTCTGGATACTGAGCAACAGCATCCTGCATGTGCACTCTGAGTATTTTTCTTCTTCAGTGTCATCAGCTGATGATGACAAGAGGAAATTTTTAAACCAAGAACTTCTTCATCTCAACCCTGCTTTAAAATGTTGCTGTGTGGGCTTGTAGGAGCAATTGGATATAAACAAAAATTTCTGTAATGACATTTGGAGGCAGATGTACTTTAGCTGATTCAGATCCCCATCTAAATCATAATTTCTCAGAAAAACAAAAATAATAAATTCTCAAAAATAATAAGTTTTCAGATAAATGAAACCAATGAATTCTTAACAACAGTAAGTTCCTAGATAAACAATTCCCTGGCAGCTGCCAGTTCTTAAAAAAACTTTCAAGAACTTCTCAGGTGCTACCTCCTGACCTTTTCCATTCGCTTTTAGCCTCAAAAAGCTGTTTGATTTTTCTCCACTGTAACTATCTTTGTGACACTAATTAAAAGCAACTTCTGTCTCTATGGACACTGAAAAGCCATTCCAGCTTCAGGTTACTTGAGAACTTGGACAATTCTTTTATCCAAGACCAACCCTGACATTAATCACAGTCAATCCCAGTTTGACTCAGTCCTTGATCTACAGACACCCCACAAGTTTCTGGTGCTGGAAAGAGGCTGACAAACTGTCAGCAACAGCAATAAATAATGGGATGGGCAACTGCTTCATCCCTGCTGTTTCTGGGAGTGCCTTAGGAAGCCAAAAGAAGAAATGCGCAGACAACAAATCCCAGAATTACATTTTTCAGGTTAGGTGTATGAAGAGAAGGAACAAAGCCAATGTCTTTGGCTTTGTTTTTGTCTCTGCTCTGTTTTCAAGTGCAGAAAACTTGAACTTCTGAGCTGAAAATTCTCAGATTTGTACCTTTTCAGACAATGCCTATTAAAATTGTTTTGGTTTATATTTCAATTTTACTGCCTTGCAGAGAAGATGATGTGGTGGCCAAGGAGCATAAGTAATTTTTCTTACAACACGTTGTTCAAAAACATCCCAGAAAGAATATTCCTGTCCTATCCCACTCCTATTAAATCACAGGTTATCTTAGAAACCTGAGTTCCACCACAGGTGATGGAAAATATCCACTTTCTTTTCTACAAAGTGTTCAGTTTGTAAGAGCATTCACTTTTTTCTTCAATTCATTGCTTGAATTCTTCTTCTACAGTAGATGTTGACTTATATTTTCTAGGAAGACTGTAAAGTTCTGTTAAAAATGCAGAAAAAAAATGTGATTAATGAACACTAACCATAGCTGTAAAAAAGAAATTTAAAAATTATCTCATTAGAATAAAGCGCTTACATGTTTATCTTCAAAATTTCAATCAGTTCAAGAGAAGAGGTTTTCTTTTATTCTCTTTAATTAATATATTCAGTATAAATGACTGATTTTTATCTCAGTAATAAAATTTTAAGCCAAAGGAAGATAATTCAGGCAAAATAATTAAATCTGATAAGTGTCAAGCAACTTAAAACGTCACTGGAATGTATCTATATTTGGTAACTTTCCCTCAGGAAATTCAGAATTTAGCATGGGAAATGGTGTTTTTCAAAATTCTTCAAGAGTTTAAATAGAAGAAATAGCATTCCAGCAAACTGATCTCAAAAAGTTCTGTGACTGTGTTATATACTTACATAAATCTGTTTTGCCTTTTCATTTCCTGGCAATGCTCAGATTAGGAAGTAAAGACAAAACGTTTTAATCACATCAACTTTGATTTCTGATAGACACACAGGTTTATAGTACAAGAGTGCTTGCACTGTGGCTTAAAAGGGATGGAGGGAATAAGAATTCACGAAAACTAATAAAGCCGACTGTGTTTACATGACAAATATTACTGAAAAAATAATATGAACATGGTCTGGCAATTGTTATACACGCAGATTAAGAGCTTAATATTTCTGACATTAAAAAAAATTAATAATTTCTTTAGCCCAAATAGTAGAAACCTCTGTTTTAATTTCAAGGATTTACCCTTCTGTATAATCCATGAAGCAGAAAGGTTTTTGTCCACAAAGTGCTGGTTGAATTGAATCGTTTACCTAAAAATCTGAAAGAGTGGATGCTTCCTGCAAAGGTATTCTGGTTCCTGTCAATGTGATGAGGTTTCCTGCATAAATTATTTGGTGAAAACTTTTCTCTGGAGGCATCAGCATAGATGATTATCAAACTTCCTTTGCCTGTGGAATTATTTGCTTTTATTGCTTTTCTTCTCCTTATAAACCCAAACACTTTTTATCATAAGACAACATCCACTGTGATTTACATGGTGGGGGTTTATTTATGACCTCTAACATCATGGAGCCCAACCATTCCAGGGCCATCACTAACCCATGACCCCAAGTGTCACATCCACAGGTCTATTAAATAAAACCTAGCAACAATCAAATAATGTGTACTCAAACATCTGTGAGTCTAAAGTCATCAAGAAGGAAACCAATGATGCTCGGTTTTCGTGGAAGCTTGTGTTGACCAATGGATCAATGGCACAAGCATTTCTGATCAATGATATTTGGAAAAAAAAGTCAGCTGAGATCACTGTTCTGGAGTCTGCTGTCTGACTTTACAGGTGATAAATAATTCCAGAAAGGTCTCTGTGCTGAGGTAGAGAGCCTGCTAATGAGCACTAATAACACTTGATGGTTTTGTTGCTGGCTGGGAGATTCGTTGCTTTTCATCTGCACATCCTGGTGAAGCTGTGAAGTAACCAGCAGGTAGATACTAACCCTATTATTGTTCTGTTTTTCTATTATTCATTTTATCCCCCATCTGTCCTTATTTGTTCTTCTGCTGGAAAAACAACGTTCCTCTGGACTGTGTTGGAACCCGCTGTGCTCAGATGAGGAAGGCAAGCGAGCAGAGGCAGTAGGTGGTTTGTCCCCTCAGGCCACCACTTTGATATTTTTCATATTATTCTTTTTTTGGTAAAAGAAACTAGGGAAGTTTTTTTGTGTGGATCCCCTGCCAGCCTGCCACAGGGCTTGCTTCTGTTTCAAGCAAGGAAATGGGTAATAAGTAGGAGTGAAGTGTTGTAAGCATCTAATGCTGCAGAATAACTCGCTTTGGTTGGAAGGATCAGGCCCATTCTACCTCCAGAACTTCATGAGCTGTAAATTATTGCAGGACCAGGGTCCAGCACCTGGGTCAGGGCAATCCCAAGCACAAATACACGTTTTGGGAAGACTGGACTTCTCCTGGGGGGACGGATTTGGGGGTGTTGTTTGGCAAGAAGCTCCTCCTGACCCAGCAGTGTGCACTCACAGCCCAGGAAGCCCCCACTTCCTGGGATCCATCCTCAGCAGCACAGGGAGCAGAGGGGGGAAGCAGGACTAAGACAGAAAAGGCAAAGGCATTAAACGTGGGACAAAGATTCCAAAGTGGTAAAATGGGAACGCGGTGAAATCACTATGGGAATATGCAAGGCTTTGTAAAATACTGTGAATATAGAAAGTTTCTTGAGAGGAAAGCAAAATATCTTATTTACTTATTTACCTGACAAAGGTCAAAGATAAAGTTTCTCTCTTTACACTTTTCAGGAAAACACCAGAGGTTATGAAAGGAGCAATTGGTGCTAAAGAACATGTCGGCACTAGTGCAAAAGGCAATGACATTTTCCAGGACGTCAGGTAAAGTCGAAAAGAAATCAGAAAGCTCATAGCTCCCAAATTTCTGGGGTTCAGAAACAACCTCTCTATAACAGGGTCACAAAACTCCCTGTGCTTTAGTACAGGTCATATAGGGAAAAGGGTTGGAATGTATTTAAGAACTAAGATCAAGAGGACAAAAATATTTTCAGGAATTTTGTGAATAGCTCAGGATGGCCCAGGAATCCCACAGGCTGTGCACATCTGCCTGCTCCATGCAGGGCCAACATGCTCTAAAACATCTTGAGGGCTACCAAACCCCCCTTAGACAACTGAATCCCTCCTGTCCAAGGCAGACACCTCCATGGGAGCAAACACCTTGTGGCTCTGTGTGTCATAAACACAATTACAGAGTTCTTTGTCTGTCTGAGAGCTCCAGAGCTGTGTGTCTGTCTGACCTCCAGAGCTGTGTGTCTGTCTGGGCACTCCAGAGCTGTGTGTCTGTCTGTCTGGGAGCTCCAGAGCTGTGTGTCTATCTGAGCACTCCAAAGCTGTGTGTCTGTCTGAGAGCTCCAGAGCTGTGTGTCTATCTGAGCACTCCAAAGCTGTGTGTCTGTCTGAGAGCTCCAGAGCTGTGTGTCTGTCTGGGAGCTCCAGAGCTGTGTGTCTGTCTGAGAGCTCCAGAGCTGTGTGTCTGTCTGACCTCCAGAGCTGTGTGTCTGTCTGGGCACTCCAGAGCTGTGTGTCTGTCTGAGAGCTCCAGAGCTGTGTGTCTGTCTGACCTCCAGAGCTGTGTGTCTGTCTGGGCACTCCAGAGCTGTGTGTCTGTCTGGGCACTCCAGAGCTGTGTGTCTGTCTGAGAGCTCCAGAGCTGTGTGTCTGTCTGGGAGCTCCAGAGCTGTGTGTCTGTCTGAGAGCTCCAGAGCTGTGTGTCTGTCTGGGAGCTCCAGAGCTGTGTGTCTGTCTGGGCACTCCAGAGCTGTGTGTCTGTCTGAGAGCTCCAGAGCTGTGTGTCTGTCTGACCTCCAGAGCTGTGTGTCTGTCTGGGCACTCCAGAGCTGTGTGTCTGTCTGAGCACTCCAGAGCTGTGTGTCTGTCTGGGCACTCCAGAGCTGTGTGTCTGTCTGGGAGCTCCAGAGCTGTCTGTCTGAGCACTCCAGAGCTGTGTGTCTGTCTGGGAGCTCCAGAGCGGTGTGTATGTCTCCCTTGACTACCAGCAGGGCTGAGCGTAATGAGCTGAAATATGCAGATGTAACTGTGAATGCGATGAGTTGTGTTTGGGCCATACCTCTCAAGCATTTTAAAAATCAATGCAAGTGTCTACAGAGTCATCCTAAAGTACTTGTTATTAAAGGAGATGGAGGAGATGTGACAAGTGTCTACCAGTGAGTTAAAGGTAGCAGAGATAGAAACATGCTCTTCATGTTCACTACATGTGGGAAAAGAGAAATGGTTTAAATTACAGCAAGAGAGGTTTGTTCTATCCACCCAGGAGGCTTTGCTGAGAGGGAGAGTTGACCCCTAGAAAAAGCTGTGTGGTGCAAAAGTGCTCTACTACCCGCTAAAAGCAGTCAGGGAAACTCTGTGTTTCTCTCAGGTTTGTCTAAATACCAGTTTTAAGGTGGTGGCTGGAGCCTCTCTGGAGCCTCTGCCTGCACTGTATTCTACTGTAATCTACAGTTTATCTGGTTAAAATGGTACCAGGCTTTAAAATCATTGTTTAACATATTTCTCCATATTTTCCTCTGTTTTTTGAAAAGATATGTTGCTTATTCCTTTAGGTTCTTCTGTGTTTTCATGCCCCTGAAGACATAAAAGGAGGTCAAAACCAACTGAACAATGAAGGCAGCATATATCAATTATTCCTACTTTGCATCTGCTAACAAAGTTTTCCTTCCCTTTCCCTTACCTGACACCCTTGATTTTGTTCATACAAAAAAAACTTTCTTTTTCATTAATCCAGAAATTCCCACTTTGATTATTCAAGCTACTTCGTGTAATATCTCCCTCTCTTCCCCTCTTTCCATAGTTAAATCACCTGTTATGACTAAACTCAGCTGCCTTCAGCGTTGCTGATTAAGAAAACAGCCTTCTTTTCACTCAGATGTTCAGCATTTTTAACAAGAAACCATGAATGCCAGAGAGATTTCTGCTCAGAGAGAAGTTTTCATGTGTTTG